>NW_026696108.1:0-124970 GCF_030435755.1 Ochotona princeps | reverse complement strand
ATGCACTCAAAGGGCACTAAACATAGAGTGTGAAAACTGAGTTTCCTTGAGAGCTGCTTGGAAGCCTGATGGTGTGTGAAGTTAGTGAGCCAAATGGAGTTGTTCTCCCACAAGATCCACTCGGCTGATCCTTCTTCAATATGCCCTTCACCAACATGCAGTGTTTCCTTGATTGAATTAGCTCTCACACCAATATTTGCGTCTAGAGCCTTTGCATTGAGGGCTATCTGAAAATGGCTGTGGCGCTGAAGTTGCCTGTGAATGTGGAGTTGGTGGCATGTGAAACCCGCATGTGGAGCATTCGTTTGTGTGGGATGCTCTACCAGGTTCATTCCTAGATAATGCACTCAAAGGGCACTAAGCATAGAGTGTGAAAACTGAGTTTCCTTGAGAGCTGCTTGGAAGCCTGATGGTGTGTGAAGTTAGTGAGCCAAATGGAGTTGTTCTCCCACAAGAACCACTCGGCTGATCCTTCTTCAATATGCCCTTCACCAACATGCAGTGTTTCCTTGATTGAATTAGCTCTCACACCAATATTTGCGTCTAGAGCCTTTGCTTTGAGGGCTATCTGAAAACGGCTGTGGCGCTGAAGTTGCCTGTGAATGTGGAGTTGGTGGCATGTGAAACCCGCATGTGGAGCATTCGTTTGTGTGGGATGCTCTACCAGGTTCATTTCAGTCCTAGCCATACAAAGGGCACTAAGCATAGAGTGTGAAAACTGAGTTTCCTTGAGAGCTGCTTGGAAGCCTGATGGTGTGTGAAGTTAGTGAGCCAAATGGAGTTGTTCTCCCACAAGAACCACTCGGCTGATCCTTCTTCAATATGCCCTTCACCAACATGCAGTGTTTCCTTGATTGAATTAGCTCTCACACCAATATTTGCGTCTAGAGCCTTTGCTTTGAGGGCTATCTGAAAACGGCTGTGGCGCTGAAGTTGCCTGTGAATGTGGGATTGGCGGCATGTGAAACCCACATGTGGAGCATTCGTTTGTGTGGGATGCTCTACCAGGTTCATTCCTAGATAATGCACTCAAAGGGCACTAAGCATAGAGTGTGAAAACTGAGTTTCCTTGAGAGCTGCTTGGAAGCCTGATGGTGTGTGAAGTTAGTGAGCCAAATGGAGTTGTTCTCCCACAAGAACCACTCGGCTGATCCTTCTTCAATATGCCCTTCACCAATGTTTCCTTGATTGAATTAGCTCTCACACCAATATTTGCGTCTAGAGCCTTTGCTTTGAGGGCTATCTGAAAACGGCTGTGGCGCTGAAGTTGCCTGTCAATGTGGAGTTGGTGGCATGTGAAACCCGCATGTGGAGCATTCGTTTGTGTGGGATGCTCTACCAGGTTCATTCCTAGATAATGCACTCAAAGGGCACTAAGCATAGAGTGTGAAAACTGAGTTTCCTTGAGAGCTGCTTGGAAGCCTGATGGTGTGTGAAGTTAGTGAGCCAAATGGAGTTGTTCTCCCACAAGAACCACTCGGCTGATCCTTCTTCAATATGCCCTTCACCAACATGCAGTGTTTCCTTGATTGAATTAGCTCTCACACCAATATTTGCGTCTAGAGCCTTTGCATTGAGGGCTATCTGAAAACGGCTGTGGCGCTGAAGTTGCCTGTGAATGTGGAGTTGGTGGCATGTGAAACCCGCATGTGGAGCATTCGTTTGTGTGGGATGCTGACCAAGCTCTACCAGGTTCATTCCTAGATAATGCACTCAAAGGGCACTAAACATAGAGCGTGAAACCTGAGTTTCCTTGAGAGCTGCTTGGAAGCCTGATGGTGTGTGAAGTTAGTGAGCCAAATGGAGTTGTTCTCCCACAAGAACCACTCGGCTGATCCTTCTTCAATATGCCCTTCACCAACATGCAGTGTTTCCTTGATTGAATTAGCTCTCACACCAATATTTGCGTCTAGAGCCTTTGCTTTGAGGGCTATCTGAAAACGGCTGTGGCGCTGAAGTTGCCTGTGAATGTGGAGTTGGTGGCATGTGAAACCCGCATGTGGAGCATTCGTTTGTGTGGGATGCTCTACCAGGTTCATTCCTAGATAATGCACTCAAAGGGCACTAAGCATAGAGTGTGAAAACTGAGTTTCCTTGAGAGCTGCTTGGAAGCCTGATGGTGTGTGAAGTTAGTGAGCCAAATGGAGTTGTTCTCCCACAAGAACCACTCGGCTGATCCTTCTTCAATATGCCCTTCACCAACATGCAGTGTTTCCTTGATTGAATTAGCTCTCACACCAATATTTGCGTCTAGAGCCTTTGCATTGAGGGCTATCTGAAAACGGCTGTGGCGCTGAAGTTGCCTGTGAATGTGGAGTTGGTGGCATGTGAAACCCGCATGTGGAGCATTCGTTTGTGTGGGATGCTCGACCAGGTTCATTCCTAAATAATGCACTCAAAGGGCACTAAACATAGAGTGTGAAAACTGAGTTTCCTTGAGAGCTGCTTGGAAGCCTGATGGTGTGTGAAGTTAGTGAGCCAAATGGAGTTGTTCTCCCACAAGATCCACTCGGCTGATCCTTCTTCAATATGCCCTTCACCAACATGCAGTGTTTCCTTGATTGAATTAGCTCTCACACCAATATTTGCGTCTAGAGCCTTTGCATTGAGGGCTATCTGAAAATGGCTGTGGCGCTGAAGTTGCCTGTGAATGTGGAGTTGGTGGCATGTGAAACCCGCATGTGGAGCATTCGTTTGTGTGGGATGCTCTACCAGGTTCATTCCTAGATAATGCACTCAAAGGGCACTAAACATAGAGCGTGAAACCTGAGTTTCCTTGAGAGCTGCTTGGAAGCCTGATGGTGTGTGAAGTTAGTGAGCCAAATGGAGTTGTTCTCCCACAAGAACCACTCGGCTGATCCTTCTTCAATATGCCCTTCACCAACATGCAGTGTTTCCTTGATTGAATTAGCTCTCACACCAATATTTGCGTCTAGAGCCTTTGCTTTGAGGGCTATCTGAAAACGGCTGTGGCGCTGAAGTTGCCTGTGAATGTGGAGTTGGTGGCATGTGAAACCCGCATGTGGAGCATTCGTTTGTGTGGGATGCTCTACCAGGTTCATTTCAGTCCTAGCCATACAAAGGGCACTAAGCATAGAGTGTGAAAACTGAGTTTCCTTGAGAGCTGCTTGGAAGCCTGATGGTGTGTGAAGTTAGTGAGCCAAATGGAGTTGTTCTCCCACAAGAACCACTCGGCTGATCCTTCTTCAATATGCCCTTCACCAACATGCAGTGTTTCCTTGATTGAATTAGCTCTCACACCAATATTTGCGTCTAGAGCCTTTGCTTTGAGGGCTATCTGAAAACGGCTGTGGCGCTGAAGTTGCCTGTGAATGTGGGATTGGCGGCATGTGAAACCCACATGTGGAGCATTCGTTTGTGTGGGATGCTCTACCAGGTTCATTCCTAGATAATGCACTCAAAGGGCACTAAGCATAGAGTGTGAAAACTGAGTTTCCTTGAGAGCTGCTTGGAAGCCTGATGGTGTGTGAAGTTAGTGAGCCAAATGGAGTTGTTCTCCCACAAGAACCACTCGGCTGATCCTTCTTCAATATGCCCTTCACCAATGTTTCCTTGATTGAATTAGCTCTCACACCAATATTTGCGTCTAGAGCCTTTGCTTTGAGGGCTATCTGAAAACGGCTGTGGCGCTGAAGTTGCCTGTCAATGTGGAGTTGGTGGCATGTGAAACCCGCATGTGGAGCATTCGTTTGTGTGGGATGCTCTACCAGGTTCATTCCTAGATAATGCACTCAAAGGGCACTAAGCATAGAGTGTGAAAACTGAGTTTCCTTGAGAGCTGCTTGGAAGCCTGATGGTGTGTGAAGTTAGTGAGCCAAATGGAGTTGTTCTCCCACAAGAACCACTCGGCTGATCCTTCTTCAATATGCCCTTCACCAACATGCAGTGTTTCCTTGATTGAATTAGCTCTCACACCAATATTTGCGTCTAGAGCCTTTGCATTGAGGGCTATCTGAAAACGGCTGTGGCGCTGAAGTTGCCTGTGAATGTGGAGTTGGTGGCATGTGAAACCCGCATGTGGAGCATTCGTTTGTGTGGGATGCTGACCAAGCTCTACCAGGTTCATTCCTAGATAATGCACTCAAAGGGCACTAAACATAGAGCGTGAAACCTGAGTTTCCTTGAGAGCTGCTTGGAAGCCTGATGGTGTGTGAAGTTAGTGAGCCAAATGGAGTTGTTCTCCCACAAGAACCACTCGGCTGATCCTTCTTCAATATGCCCTTCACCAACATGCAGTGTTTCCTTGATTGAATTAGCTCTCACACCAATATTTGCGTCTAGAGCCTTTGCATTGAGGGCTATCTGAAAACGGCTGTGGCGCTGATGCTGCCTGTGAATGTGGAGTTGGTGGCATGTGAAACCCGCATGTGGAGCATTCGTTTGTGTGGGATGCTGACCAAGCTCTACCAGGTTCATTCCTAGATAATGCACTCAAAGGGCACTAAGCATAGAGTGTGAAAACTGAGTTTCCTTGAGAGCTGCTTGGAAGCCTGATGGTGTGTGAAGTTAGTGAGCCAAATGGAGTTGTTCTCCCACAAGAACCACTCGGCTGATCCTTCTTCAATATGCCCTTCACCAACATGCAGTGTTTCCTTGATTGAATTAGCTCTCACACCAATATTTGCGTCTAGAGCCTTTGCATTGAGGGCTATCTGAAAACGGCTGTGGCGCTGAAGTTGCCTGTGAATGTGGAGTTGGTGGCATGTGAAACCCGCATGTGGAGCATTCGTTTATGTGGGATGCTCACCAAGCTTCTCTTCAGTTCTAGGCACTCAAAGGGCACTAAGCATAGAGTGTGAAAACTGAGTTTCCTTGAGAGCTTCTTGGAAGCCTGATGGTGTGTGAAGTTAGTGAGCCAAATGGAGTTGTTCTCCCACAAGAACCACTCGGCTGATCCTTCTTCAATATGCCCTTCAGCAACATGCAGTGTTTCCTTGATTGAATTAGCTCTCACACCAATATTTGCGTCTAGAGCCTTTGCATTGAGGGCTATCTGAAAACGGCTGTGGCGCTGAAGTTGCCTCTGAATGTGGAGTTGGTGGCATGTGATACCCGCATGTGGAGCATTCGTTTGTGTGGGATGCTCTACCAGGTTCATTTCAGTCCTAGCCATACAAAGGGCACTAAGCATAGAGTGTGAAAACTGAGTTTCCTTGAGAGCTGCTTGGAAGCCTGATGGTGTGTGAAGTTAGTGAGCCAAATGGAGTTGTTCTCCCACAAGAACCACTCGGCTGATCCTTCTTCAATATGCCCTTCACCAACATGCAGTGTTTCCTTGATTGAATTAGCTCTCACACCAATATTTGCGTCTAGAGCCTTTGCTTTGAGGGCTATCTGAAAACGGCTGTGGCGCTGAAGTTGCCTGTGAATGTGGAGTTGGTGGCATGTGATACCCGCATGTGGAGCATTCGTTTGTGTGGGATGCTCTACCAGGTTCATTTCAGTCCTAGCCATACAAAGGGCACTAAGCATAGAGTGTGAAAACTGAGTTTCCTTGAGAGCTGCTTGGAAGCCTGATGGTGTGTGAAGTTAGTGAGCCAAATGGAGTTGTTCTCCCACAAGAACCACTCGGCTGATCCTTCTTCAATATGCCCTTCACCAACATGCAGTGTTTCCTTGATTGAATTAGCTCTCACACCAATATTTGCGTCTAGAGCCTTTGCTTTGAGGGCTATCTGAAAATGGCTGTGGCGCTGAAGTTGCCTGTGAATGTGGGATTGGTGGCATGTGAAACCCACATGTGGAGCATTCGTTTGTGTGGGATGCTCTACCAGGTTCATTCCTAGATAATGCACTCAAAGGGCACTAAGCATAGAGTGTGAAAACTGAGTTTCCTTGAGAGCTGCTTGGAAGCCTGATGGTGTGTGAAGTTAGTGAGCCAAATGGAGTTGTTCTCCCACAAGAACCACTCGGCTGATCCTTCTTCAATATGCCCTTCACCAATGTTTCCTTGATTGAATTAGCTCTCACACCAATATTTGTGTCTAGAGCCTTTGCATTGAGGGCTATCTGAAAACGGCTGTGGCGCTGAAGTTGCCTGTGAATGTGGAGTTGGTGGCATGTGAAACCCACATGTGGAGCATTCGTTTGTGTGGGATGCTCTACCAGGTTCATTCCTAGATAATGCACTCAAAGGGCACTAAGCATAGAGTGTGAAAACTGAGTTTCCTTGAGAGCTGCTTGGAAGCCTGATGGTGTGTGAAGTTAGTGAGCCAAATGGAGTTGTTCTCCCACAAGAACCACTCGGCTGATCCTTCTTCAATATGCCCTTCACCAACATGCAGTGTTTCCTTGATTGAATTAGCTCTCACACCAATATTTGCGTCTAGAGCCTTTGCATTGAGGGCTATCTGAAAACGGCTGTGGCGCTGAAGTTGCCTGTGAATGTGGAGTTGGTGGCATGTGAAACCCGCATGTGGAGCATTCGTTTGTGTGGGATGCTGACCAAGCTCTACCAGGTTCATTCCTAGATAATGCACTCAAAGGGCACTAAACATAGAGCGTGAAACCTGAGTTTCCTTGAGAGCTGCTTGGAAGCCTGATGGTGTGTGAAGTTAGTGAGCCAAATGGAGTTGTTCTCCCACAAGAACCACTCGGCTGATCCTTCTTCAATATGCCCTTTACCAACATGCAGTGTTTCCTTGATTGAATTAGCTCTCACACCAATATTTGCGTCTAGAGCCTTTGCATTGAGGGCTATCTGAAAATGGCTGTGGCGCTGAAGTTGCCTGTGAATGTGGAGTTGGTGGCATGTGAAACCCGCATGTGGAGCATTCGTTTGTGTGGGATGCTCTACCAGGTTCATTTCAGTCCTAGCCATACAAAGGGCACTAAGCATAGAGTGTGAAAACTGAGTTTCCTTGAGCTGCTTGGAAGCCTGATGGTGTGTGAAGTTAGTGAGCCAAATGGAGTTGTTCTCCCACAAGAACCACTCGGCTGATCCTTCTTCAATATGCCCTTCACCAACATGCAGTGTTTCCTTGATTGAATTAGCTCTCACACCAATATTTGCGTCTAGAGCCTTTGCATTGAGGGCTATCTGAAAACGGCTGTGGCGCTGAAGTTGCCTGTGAATGTGGAGTTGGTGGCATGTGAAACCCGCATGTGGAGCATTCGTTTGTGTGGGATGCTCTACCAGGTTCATTCCTAGATAATGCACTCAAAGGGCACTAAGCATAGAGTGTGAAAACTGAGTTTCCTTGAGAGCTGCTTGGAAGCCTGATGGTGTGTGAAGTTAGTGAGCCAAATGGAGTTGTTCTCCCACAAGAACCACTCGGCTGATCCTTCTTCAATATGCCCTTCACCAACATGCAGTGTTTCCTTGATTGAATTAGCTCTCACACCAATATTTGCGTCTAGAGCCTTTGCATTGAGGGCTATCTGAAAACGGCTGTGGCGCTGAAGTTGCCTGTGAATGTGGAGTTGGTGGCATGTGAAACCCGCATGTGGAGCATTCGTTTGTGTGGGATGCTCGACCAGGTTCATTCCTAAATAATGCACTCAAAGGGCACTAAGCATAGAGTGTGAAAACTGAGTTTCCTTGAGAGTTGCTTGGAAGCCTGATGGTGTGTGAAGTTAGTCAGCCAAATGGAGTTGTTCTCCCACAAGAACCACTCGGCTGATCCTTCTTCAATATGCCCTTCACCAACATGCAGTGTTTCCTTGATTGAATTAGCTCTCACACCAATATTTGCGTCTAGAGCCTTTGCATTGAGGGCTATCTGAAAACGGCTGTGGCGCTGAAGTTGCCTGTGAATGTGGAGTTGGTGGCATGTGAAACCCGCATGTGGAGCATTTGTTTATGTGGGATGCTCACCAAGCTTCATTTCAGTCCTAGGCACTCAAAGGGCACTAAGCATAGAGTGTGAAAACTGAGTTTCCTTGAGAGCTGCTTGGAAGCCTGATGGTGTGTGAAGTTAGTGAGCCAAATGGAGTTGTTCTCCCACAAGAACCACTCGGCTGATCCTTCTTCAATATGCCCTTCACCAACATGCAGTGTTTCCTTGATTGAATTAGCTCTCACACCAATATTTGCGTCTAGAGCCTTTGCATTGAGGGCTATCTGAAAACGGCTGTGGCGCTGAAGTTGCCTGTGAATGTGGAGTTGGTGGCATGTGAAACCCGCATGTGGAGCATTCGTTTGTGTGGGATGCTGACCAAGCTCTACCAGGTTCATTCCTAGATAATGCACTCAAAGGGCACTAAACATAGAGCGTGAAACCTGAGTTTCCTTGAGAGCTGCTTGGAAGCCTGATGGTGTGTGAAGTTAGTGAGCCAAATGGAGTTGTTCTCCCACAAGAACCACTCGGCTGATCCTTCTTCAATATGCCCTTCACCAACATGCAGTGTTTCCTTGATTGAATTAGCTCTCACACCAATATTTGCGTCTAGAGCCTTTGCATTGAGGGCTATCTGAAAACGGCTGTGGCGCTGAAGTTGCCTGTGAATGTGGAGTTGGTGGCATGTGAAACCCGCATGTGGAGCATTCGTTTATGTGGGATGCTCACCAAGCTTCTCTTCAGTCCTAGGCACTCAAAGGGCACTAAGCATAGAGTGTGAAAACTGAGTTTCCTTGAGAGCTGCTTGGAAGCCTGATGGTGTGTGAAGTTAGTGAGCCAAATGGAGTTGTTCTCCCACAAGAACCACTCGGCTGATCCTTCTTCAATATGCCCTTCACCAACATGCAGTGTTTCCTTGATTGAATTAGCTCTCACACCAATATTTGCGTCTAGAGCCTTTGCATTGAGGGCTATCTGAAAACGGCTGTGGCGCTGAAGTTGCCTGTGAATGTGGAGTTGGTGGCATGTGAAACCCGCATGTGGAGCATTCGTTTGTGTGGGATGCTCTACCAGGTTCATTCCTAGATAATGCACTCAAAGGGCACTAAGCATAGAGTGTGAAAACTGAGTTTCCTTGAGAGCTGCTTGGAAGCCTGATGGTGTGGGAAGTTAGTGAGCCAAATGGAGTTGTTCTCCCACAAGAACCACTCGGCTGATCCTTCTTCAATATGCCCTTCACCAACATGCAGTGTTTCCTTGATTGAATTAGCTCTCACACCAATATTTGCGTCTAGAGCCTTTGCATTGAGGGCTATCTGAAAACGGCTGTGGCGCTGAAGTTGCCTGTGAATGTGGAGTTGGTGGCATGTGAAACCCGCATGTGGAGCATTCGTTTGTGTGGGATGCTGACCAAGCTCTACCAGGTTCATTCCTAGATAATGCACTCAAAGGGCACTAAACATAGAGCGTGAAACCTGAGTTTCCTTGAGAGCTGCTTGGAAGCCTGATGGTGTGTGAAGTTAGTGAGCCAAATGGAGTTGTTCTCCCACAAGAACCACTCGGCTGATCCTTCTTCAATATGCCCTTCACCAACATGCAGTGTTTCCTTGATTGAATTAGCTCTCACACCAATATTTGCGTCTAGAGCCTTTGCATTGAGGGCTATCTGAAAACGGCTGTGGCGCTGAAGTTGCCTGTGAATGTGGAGTTGGTGGCATGTGAAACCCGCATGTGGAGCATTCGTTTATGTGGGATGCTCACCAAGCTTCTCTTCAGTCCTAGGCACTCAAAGGGCACTAAGCATAGAGTGTGAAAACTGAGTTTCCTTGAGAGCTGCTTGGAAGCCTGATGGTGTGTGAAGTTAGTGAGCCAAATGGAGTTGTTCTCCCACAAGAACCACTCGGCTGATCCTTCTTCAATATGCCCTTCACCAACATGCAGTGTTTCCTTGATTGAATTAGCTCTCACACCAATATTTGCGTCTAGAGCCTTTGCATTGAGGGCTATCTGAAAACGGCTGTGGCGCTGATGTTGCCTGTGAATGTGGAGTTGGTGGCATGTGAAACCCGCATGTGGAGCATTCATTTGTGTGGGATGCTGACCAAGCTCTACCAGGTTCATTCCTAGATAATGCATTCAAAGGGCACTAAACATAGAGCGTGAAACCTGAGTTTCCTTGAGAGCTGCTTGGAAGCCTGATGGTGTGTGAAGTTAGTGAGCCAAATGGAGTTGTTCTCCCACAAGAACCACTCGGCTGATCCTTCTTCAATATGCCATTCACCAACATGCAGTGTTTCCTTGATTGAATTAGCTCTCACACCAATATTTGCGTCTAGAGCCTTTGCATTGAGGGCTATCTGAAAACGGCTGTGGCGCTGAAGTTGCCTGTGAATGTGGAGTTGGTGGCATGTGAAACCCGCATGTGGAGCATTCGTTTGTGTGGGATGTTCTACCAGGTTCATTTCAGTCCTAGCCATACAAAGGGCACTAAGCATAGAGTGTGAAAACTGAGTTTCCTTGAGAGCTGCTTGGAAGCCTGATGGTGTGTGAAGTTAGTGAGCCAAATGGAGTTGTTCTCCCACAAGAACCACTCAGCTGATCCTTCTTCAATATGCCCTTCACCAACATGCAGTGTTTCCTTGATTGAATTAGCTCTCACACCAATATTTGCGTCTAGAGCCTTTGCATTGAGGGCTATCTGAAAACGGCTGTGGCGCTGAAGTTGCCTGTGAATGTGGAGTTGGTGGCATGTGAAACCCGCATGTGAAGCATTCGTTTGTGTGGGATGCTCTACCAGGTTCATTTCAGTCCTAGCCATACAAAGGGCACTAAGCATAGAGTGTGAAAACTGAGTTTCCTTGAGAGCTGCTTGGAAGCCTGATGGTGTGTGAAGTTAGTGAGCCAAATGGAGTTGTTCTCCCACAAGAACCACTCGGCTGATCCTTCTTCAATATGCCCTTCACCAACATGCAGTGTTTCCTTGATTGAATTAGCTCTCACACCAATATTTGCGTCTAGAGCCTTTGCATTGAGGGCTATCTGAAAACGGCTGTGGCGCTGAAGTTGCCTGTGAATGTGGAGTTGGTGGCATGTGAAACCCGCATGTGGAGCATTCGTTTGTGTGGGATGCTCTACCAGGTTCATTCCTAAATAATGCACTCAAAGGGCACTAAACATAGAGTGTGAAAACTGAATTTCCTTGAGAGCTGCTTGGAAGCCTGATGGTGTGTGAAGTTAGTGAGCCAAATGGAGTTGTTCTCCCACAAGAACCACTCGGCTGATCCTTCTTCAATATGCCCTTCACCAACATGCAGTGTTTCCTTGATTGAATTAGCTCTCACACCAATATTTGCGTCTAGAGCCTTTGCATTGAGGGCTATTTGAAAACGGCTGTGGCGCTGAAGTTGCCTGTGAATGTGGAGTTGGTGGCATGTGAAACCCGCATGTGGAGCATTCGTTTGTGTGGGATGCTGACCAAGCTCTACCAGGTTCATTCCTAGATAATGCACTCAAAGGGCACTAAACATAGAGTGTGAAAACTGAGTTTCCTTCAGAGCTGCTTGGAAGCCTGATGGTGTGTGAAGTTAGTGAGCCAAATGGAGTTGTTCTCCCACAAGAACCACTCGGCTGATCCTTCTTCAATATGCCCTTCACCAACATGCAGTGTTTCCTTGATTGAATTAGCTCTCACACCAATATTTGCGTCTAGAGCCTTTGCATTGAGGGCTATCTGAAAACGGCTGTGGCGCTGAAGTTGCCTGTGAATGTGGAGTTGGTGGCATGTGAAACCCGCATGTGGAGCATTCGTTTATGTGGGATGCTGACCAAGCTTCTTTTCAGTCCTAGGCACTCAAAGGGCACTAAGCATAGAGTGTGAAAACTGAGTTTCCCTGAGAGCTGCTTGGAAGCCTGATGGTGTGTGAAGTTAGTGAGCCAAATGGAGTTGTTCTCCCACAAGAACCACTCGGCTGATCCTTCTTCAATATGCCCTTCACCAACATGCAGTGTTTCCTTGATTGAATTAGCTCTCACACCAATATTTGCGTCTAGAGCCTTTGCATTGAGGGCTATCTGAAAACGGCTGTGGCGCTGAAGTTGCCTGTGAATGTGGAGTTGGTGGCATGTGAAACCCGCATGTGGAGCATTCGTTTATGTGGGATGTTCACCAAGCTTCTCTTCAGTCCTAGGCACTCAAAGGGCACTAAACATAGAGTGTGAAAACTGAGTTTCCTTGAGAGCTGCTTGGAAGCCTGATGGTGTGTGAAGTTAGTGAGCCAAATGGAGTTGTTCTCCCACAAGAACCACTCGGCTGATCCTTCTTCAATATGCCCTTCACCAACATGCAGTGTTTCCTTGATTGAATTAGCTCTCACACCAATATTTGCGTCTAGAGCCTTTGCATTGAGGGCTATCTGAAAACGGCTGTGGCGCTGATGTTGCCTGTGAATGTGGAGTTGGTGGCATGTGAAACCCGCATGTGGAGCATTCGTATATGTGGGATGCTCACCAAGCTCTACCAGGTTCATTCCTAGATAATGCACTCAAAGGGCACTAAACATAGAGCGTGAAACCTGAGATTCCTTGAGAGCTGCTTGGAAGCCTGATGGTGTGTGAAGTTAGTGAGCCAAATGGAGTTGTTCTCCCACAAGAACCACTCGGCTGATCCTTCTTCAATATGCCCTTCACCAACATGCAGTGTTTCCTTGATTGAATTAGCTCTCACACCAATATTTGCGTCTAGAGCCTTTGCATTGAGGGCTATCTGAAAACGGCTGTGGCGCTGAAGTTGCCTGTGAATGTGGAGTTGGTGGCATGTGAAACCCGCATGTGGAGCATTCGTTTGTGTGGGATGCTCTACCAGGTTCATTTCAGTCCTAGCCATACAAAGGGCACTAAGCATAGAGTGTGAAAACTGAGTTTCCTTGAGAGCTGCTTGGAAGCCTGATGGTGTGTGAAGTTAGTGAGCCAAATGGAGTTGTTCTCCCACAAGAACCACTCGGCTGATCCTTCTTCAATATGCCCTTCACCAACATGCAGTGTTTCCTTGATTGAATTAGCTCTCACACCAATATTTGCGTCTAGAGCCTTTGCATTGAGGGCTATCTGAAAATGGCTGTGGCGCTGAAGTTGCCTGTGAATGTGGAGTTGGTGGCATGTGAAACCCGCATGTGGAGCATTCGTTTGTGTGGGATGCTCTACCAGGTTCATTTCAGTCCTAGCCATACAAAGGGCACTAAGCATAGAGTGTGAAAACTGAGTTTCCTTGAGAGCTGCTTGGAAGCCTGATGGTGTGTGAAGTTAGTGAGCCAAATGGAGTTGTTCTCCCACAAGAACCACTCGGCTGATCCTTCTTCAATATGCCCTTCACCAACATGCAGTGTTTCCTTGATTGAATTAGCTCTCACACCAATATTTGCGTCTAGAGCCTTTGCTTTGAGGGCTATCTGAAAACGGCTGTGGCGCTGAAGTTGCCTGTGAATGTGGAGTTGGTGGCATGTGAAACCCGCATGTGGAGCATTCGTTTGTGTGGGATGCTCTACCAGGTTCATTCCTAAATAATGCACTCAAAGGGCACTAAACATAGAGTGTGAAAACTGAGTTTCATTGGGAGCTGCTTGGAAGCCTGATGGTGTGTGAAGTTAGTGAGCCAAATGGAGTTGTTCTCCCACAAGAACCACTCGGCTGATCCTTCTTCAATATGCCCTTCACCAACATGCAGTGTTTCCTTGATTGAATTAGCTCTCACACCAATATTTGCGTCTAGAGCCTTTGCATTGAGGGCTATCTGAAAACGGCTGTGGAGCTGAAGTTGCCTGTGAATGTGGAGTTGGTGGCATGTGAAACCCGCATGTGGAGCATTTGTTTATGTGGGATGCTGACCAAGCTTCTTTTCAGTCCTAGGCACTCAAAGGGCACTAAGCATAGAGTGTGAAAAGTGAGTTTCCTTGAGAGCTGCTTGGAAGCCTGATGGTGTGTGAAGTTAGTGAGCCAAATGGAGTTGTTCTCCCACAAGAACCACTCGGCTGATCCTTCTTCAATATGCCCTTCACCAACATGCAGTGTTTCCTTGATTGAATTAGCTCTCACACCAATATTTGCGTCTAGAGCCTTTGCATTGAGGGCTATCTGAAAACGGCTGTGGCGCTGAAGTTGCCTGTGAATGTGGAGTTGGTGGCATGTGAAACCCGCATGTGGAGCATTCGTTTGTGTGGGATGCTCTACCAGGTTCATTTCAGTCCTAGCCATACAAAGGGCACTAAGCATAGAGTGTGAAAACTGAGTTTCCTTGAGAGCTGCTTGGAAGCCTGATGGTGTGTGAAGTTAGTGAGCCAAATGGAGTTGTTCTCCCACAAGAACCACTCGGCTGATCCTTCTTCAATATGCCCTTCACCAACATGCAGTGTTTCCTTGATTGAATTAGCTCTCACACCAATATTTGCGTCTAGAGCCTTTGCATTGAGGGCTATCTGAAAATGGCTGTGGCGCTGAAGTTGCCTGTGAATGTGGAGTTGGTGGCATGTGAAACCCGCATGTGGAGCATTCGTTTGTGTGGGATGCTCTACCAGGTTCATTTCAGTCCTAGCCATACAAAGGGCACTAAGCATAGAGTGTGAAAACTGAGTTTCCTTGAGAGCTGCTTGGAAGCCTGATGGTGTGTGAAGTTAGTGAGCCAAATGGAGTTGTTCTCCCACAAGAACCACTCGGCTGATCCTTCTTCAATATGCCCTTCACCAACATGCAGTGTTTCCTTGATTGAATTAGCTCTCACACCAATATTTGCGTCTAGAGCCTTTGCTTTGAGGGCTATCTGAAAACGGCTGTGGCGCTGAAGTTGCCTGTGAATGTGGAGTTGGTGGCATGTGAAACCCGCATGTGGAGCATTCGTTTGTGTGGGATGCTCTACCAGGTTCATTCCTAAATAATGCACTCAAAGGGCACTAAACATAGAGTGTGAAAACTGAGTTTCATTGGGAGCTGCTTGGAAGCCTGATGGTGTGTGAAGTTAGTGAGCCAAATGGAGTTGTTCTCCCACAAGAACCACTCGGCTGATCCTTCTTCAATATGCCCTTCACCAACATGCAGTGTTTCCTTGATTGAATTAGCTCTCACATCAATATTTGCGTCTAGAGCCTTTGCATTGAGGGCTATCTGAAAACGGCTGTGGCGCTGAAGTTGCCTGTGAATGTGGAGTTGGTGGCATGTGAAACCCGCATGTGGAGCATTTGTTTATGTGGGATGCTGACCAAGCTTCTTTTCAGTCCTAGGCACTCAAAGGGCACTAAGCATAGAGTGTGAAAACTGAGTTTCCTTGAGAGCTGCTTGGAAGCCTGATGGTGTGTGAAGTTAGTGAGCCAAATGGAGTTGTTCTCCCACAAGAACCACTCGGCTGATCCTTCTTCAATATGCCCTTCACCAACATGCAGTGTTTCCTTGATTGAATTAGCTCTCACACCAATATTTGCGTCTAGAGCCTTTGCATTGAGGGCTATCTGAAAACGGCTGTGGCGCTGAAGTTGCCTGTGAATGTGGAGTTGGTGGCATGTGAAACCCGCATGTGGAGCATTCGTTTATGTGGGATGCTGACCAAGCTTCTTTTCAGTCCTAGGCACTCAAAGGGCACTAAGCATAGAGTGTGAAAACTGAGTTTCCTTGAGAGCTGCTTGGAAGCCTGATGGTGTGTGAAGTTAGTGAGCCAAATGGAGTTGTTCTCCCACAAGAACCACTCGGCTGATCCTTCTTCAATATGCCCTTCACCAACATGCAGTGTTTCCTTGATTGAATTAGCTCTCACACCAATATTTGCGTCTAGAGCCTTTGCATTGAGGGCTATCTGAAAACGGCTGTGGCGCTGATGTTGCCTGTGAATGTGGAGTTGGTGGCATGTGAAACCCGCATGTGGAGCATTCGTTTGTGTGGAATGCTGACCAAGCTCTACCAGGTTCATTCCTAGATAATGCACTCAAAGGGCACTAAACATAGAGCGTGAAACCTGAGTTTCTTTGAGAGCTGCTTGGAAGCCTGATGGTGTGTGAAGTTAGTGAGCCAAATGGAGTTGTTCTCCCACAAGAACCACTCGGCTGATCCTTCTTCAATATGCCCTTCACCAACATGCAGTGTTTCCTTGATTGAATTAGCTCTCACACCAATATTTGCGTCTCGAGCCTTTGCATTGAGGGCTATCTGAAAACGGCTGTGGCGCTGAAGTTGCCTGTCAATGTGGAGTTGGTGGCATGTGAAACCCGCATGTGGAGCATTCGTTTGTGTGGGATGCTCTACCAGGTTCATTTCAGTCCTAGCCATACAAAGGGCACTAAGCATAGAGTGTGAAAACTGAGTTTCCTTGAGAGCTGCTTGGAAGCCTGATGGTGTGTGAAGTTAGTGAGCCAAATGGAGTTGTTCTCCCACAAGAACCACTCGGCTGATCCTTCTTCAATATGCCCTTCACCAACATGCAGTGTTTCCTTGATTGAATTAGCTCTCACACCAATATTTGCGTCTAGAGCCTTTGCATTGAGGGCTATCTGAAAATGGCTGTGGCGCTGAAGTTGCCTGTGAATGTGGAGTTGGTGGCATGTGAAACCCGCATGTGGAGCATTCGTTTGTGTGGGATGCTCTACCAGGTTCATTTCAGTCCTAGCCATACAAAGGGCACTAAGCATAGAGTGTGAAAACTGAGTTTCCTTGAGAGCTGCTTGGAAGCCTGATGGTGTGTGAAGTTAGTGAGCCAAATGGAGTTGTTCTCCCACAAGAACCACTCGGCTGATCCTTCTTCAATATGCCCTTCACCAACATGCAGTGTTTCCTTGATTGAATTAGCTCTCACACCAATATTTGCGTCTAGAGCCTTTGCTTTGAGGGCTATCTGAAAACGGCTGTGGCGCTGAAGTTGCCTGTGAATGTGGAGTTGGTGGCATGTGAAACCCGCATGTGGAGCATTCGTTTGTGTGGGATGCTCTACCAGGTTCATTCCTAAATAATGCACTCAAAGGGCACTAAACATAGAGTGTGAAAACTGAGTTTCATTGGGAGCTGCTTGGAAGCCTGATGGTGTGTGAAGTTAGTGAGCCAAATGGAGTTGTTCTCCCACAAGAACCACTCGGCTGATCCTTCTTCAATATGCCCTTCACCAACATGCAGTGTTTCCTTGATTGAATTAGCTCTCACACCAATATTTGCGTCTAGAGCCTTTGCATTGAGGGCTATCTGAAAACGGCTGTGGAGCTGAAGTTGCCTGTGAATGTGGAGTTGGTGGCATGTGAAACCCGCATGTGGAGCATTTGTTTATGTGGGATGCTGACCAAGCTTCTTTTCAGTCCTAGGCACTCAAAGGGCACTAAGCATAGAGTGTGAAAAGTGAGTTTCCTTGAGAGCTGCTTGGAAGCCTGATGGTGTGTGAAGTTAGTGAGCCAAATGGAGTTGTTCTCCCACAAGAACCACTCGGCTGATCCTTCTTCAATATGCCCTTCACCAACATGCAGTGTTTCCTTGATTGAATTAGCTCTCACACCAATATTTGCGTCTAGAGCCTTTGCATTGAGGGCTATCTGAAAACGGCTGTGGCGCTGAAGTTGCCTGTGAATGTGGAGTTGGTGGCATGTGAAACCCGCATGTGGAGCATTCGTTTGTGTGGGATGCTCTACCAGGTTCATTTCAGTCCTAGCCATACAAAGGGCACTAAGCATAGAGTGTGAAAACTGAGTTTCCTTGAGAGCTGCTTGGAAGCCTGATGGTGTGTGAAGTTAGTGAGCCAAATGGAGTTGTTCTCCCACAAGAACCACTCGGCTGATCCTTCTTCAATATGCCCTTCACCAACATGCAGTGTTTCCTTGATTGAATTAGCTCTCACACCAATATTTGCGTCTAGAGCCTTTGCATTGAGGGCTATCTGAAAATGGCTGTGGCGCTGAAGTTGCCTGTGAATGTGGAGTTGGTGGCATGTGAAACCCGCATGTGGAGCATTCGTTTGTGTGGGATGCTCTACCAGGTTCATTTCAGTCCTAGCCATACAAAGGGCACTAAGCATAGAGTGTGAAAACTGAGTTTCCTTGAGAGCTGCTTGGAAGCCTGATGGTGTGTGAAGTTAGTGAGCCAAATGGAGTTGTTCTCCCACAAGAACCACTCGGCTGATCCTTCTTCAATATGCCCTTCACCAACATGCAGTGTTTCCTTGATTGAATTAGCTCTCACACCAATATTTGCGTCTAGAGCCTTTGCTTTGAGGGCTATCTGAAAACGGCTGTGGCGCTGAAGTTGCCTGTGAATGTGGAGTTGGTGGCATGTGAAACCCGCATGTGGAGCATTCGTTTGTGTGGGATGCTCTACCAGGTTCATTCCTAAATAATGCACTCAAAGGGCACTAAACATAGAGTGTGAAAACTGAGTTTCATTGGGAGCTGCTTGGAAGCCTGATGGTGTGTGAAGTTAGTGAGCCAAATGGAGTTGTTCTCCCACAAGAACCACTCGGCTGATCCTTCTTCAATATGCCCTTCACCAACATGCAGTGTTTCCTTGATTGAATTAGCTCTCACATCAATATTTGCGTCTAGAGCCTTTGCATTGAGGGCTATCTGAAAACGGCTGTGGCGCTGAAGTTGCCTGTGAATGTGGAGTTGGTGGCATGTGAAACCCGCATGTGGAGCATTTGTTTATGTGGGATGCTGACCAAGCTTCTTTTCAGTCCTAGGCACTCAAAGGGCACTAAGCATAGAGTGTGAAAACTGAGTTTCCTTGAGAGCTGCTTGGAAGCCTGATGGTGTGTGAAGTTAGTGAGCCAAATGGAGTTGTTCTCCCACAAGAACCACTCGGCTGATCCTTCTTCAATATGCCCTTCACCAACATGCAGTGTTTCCTTGATTGAATTAGCTCTCACACCAATATTTGCGTCTAGAGCCTTTGCATTGAGGGCTATCTGAAAACGGCTGTGGCGCTGAAGTTGCCTGTGAATGTGGAGTTGGTGGCATGTGAAACCCGCATGTGGAGCATTCGTTTATGTGGGATGCTGACCAAGCTTCTTTTCAGTCCTAGGCACTCAAAGGGCACTAAGCATAGAGTGTGAAAACTGAGTTTCCTTGAGAGCTGCTTGGAAGCCTGATGGTGTGTGAAGTTAGTGAGCCAAATGGAGTTGTTCTCCCACAAGAACCACTCGGCTGATCCTTCTTCAATATGCCCTTCACCAACATGCAGTGTTTCCTTGATTGAATTAGCTCTCACACCAATATTTGCGTCTAGAGCCTTTGCATTGAGGGCTATCTGAAAACGGCTGTGGCGCTGATGTTGCCTGTGAATGTGGAGTTGGTGGCATGTGAAACCCGCATGTGGAGCATTCGTTTGTGTGGAATGCTGACCAAGCTCTACCAGGTTCATTCCTAGATAATGCACTCAAAGGGCACTAAACATAGAGCGTGAAACCTGAGTTTCTTTGAGAGCTGCTTGGAAGCCTGATGGTGTGTGAAGTTAGTGAGCCAAATGGAGTTGTTCTCCCACAAGAACCACTCGGCTGATCCTTCTTCAATATGCCCTTCACCAACATGCAGTGTTTCCTTGATTGAATTAGCTCTCACACCAATATTTGCGTCTCGAGCCTTTGCATTGAGGGCTATCTGAAAACGGCTGTGGCGCTGAAGTTGCCTGTCAATGTGGAGTTGGTGGCATGTGAAACCCGCATGTGGAGCATTCGTTTGTGTGGGATGCTCTACCAGGTTCATTCCTAGATAATGCACTCAAAGGGCACTAAGCATAGAGTGTGAAAACTGAGTTTCCTTGAGAGCTGCTTGGAAGCCTGATGGTGTGTGAAGTTAGTGAGCCAAATGGAGTTGTTCTCCCACAAGAACCACTCGGCTGATCCTTCTTCAATATGCCCTTCACCAACATGCAGTGTTTCCTTGATTGAATTAGCTCTCACACCAATATTTGCGTCTAGAGCCTTTGCTTTGAGGGCTATCTGAAAACGGCTGTGGCGCTGAAGTTGCCTGTGAATGTGGAGTTGGTGGCATGTGAAACCCGCATGTGGAGCATTCGTTTGTGTGGGATGCTCTACCAGGTTCATTCCTAAATAATGCACTCAAAGGGCACTAAACATAGAGTGTGAAAACTGAGTTTCATTGGGAGCTGCTTGGAAGCCTGATGGTGTGTGAAGTTAGTGAGCCAAATGGAGTTGTTCTCCCACAAGAACCACTCGGCTGATCCTTCTTCAATATGCCCTTCACCAACATGCAGTGTTTCCTTGATTGAATTAGCTCTCACACCAATATTTGCGTCTAGAGCCTTTGCATTGAGGGCTATCTGAAAACGGCTGTGGAGCTGAAGTTGCCTGTCAATGTGGAGTTGGTGGCATGTGAAACCCGCATGTGGAGCATTTGTTTATGTGGGATGCTGACCAAGCTTCTTTTCAGTCCTAGGCACTCAAAGGGCACTAAGCATAGAGTGTGAAAAGTGAGTTTCCTTGAGAGCTGCTTGGAAGCCTGATGGTGTGTGAAGTTAGTGAGCCAAATGGAGTTGTTCTCCCACAAGAACCACTCGGCTGATCCTTCTTCAATATGCCCTTCACCAACATGCAGTGTTTCCTTGATTGAATTAGCTCTCACACCAATATTTGCGTCTAGAGCCTTTGCATTGAGGGCTATCTGAAAACGGCTGTGGCGCTGAAGTTGCCTGTGAATGTGGAGTTGGTGGCATGTGAAACCCGCATGTGGAGCATTCGTTTGTGTGGGATGCTCTACCAGGTTCATTTCAGTCCTAGCCATACAAAGGGCACTAAGCATAGAGTGTGAAAACTGAGTTTCCTTGAGAGCTGCTTGGAAGCCTGATGGTGTGTGAAGTTAGTGAGCCAAATGGAGTTGTTCTCCCACAAGAACCACTCGGCTGATCCTTCTTCAATATGCCCTTCACCAACATGCAGTGTTTCCTTGATTGAATTAGCTCTCACACCAATATTTGCGTCTAGAGCCTTTGCATTGAGGGCTATCTGAAAATGGCTGTGGCGCTGAAGTTGCCTGTGAATGTGGAGTTGGTGGCATGTGAAACCCGCATGTGGAGCATTCGTTTGTGTGGGATGCTCTACCAGGTTCATTTCAGTCCTAGCCATACAAAGGGCACTAAGCATAGAGTGTGAAAACTGAGTTTCCTTGAGAGCTGCTTGGAAGCCTGATGGTGTGTGAAGTTAGTGAGCCAAATGGAGTTGTTCTCCCACAAGAACCACTCGGCTGATCCTTCTTCAATATGCCCTTCACCAACATGCAGTGTTTCCTTGATTGAATTAGCTCTCACACCAATATTTGCGTCTAGAGCCTTTGCTTTGAGGGCTATCTGAAAACGGCTGTGGCGCTGAAGTTGCCTGTGAATGTGGAGTTGGTGGCATGTGAAACCCGCATGTGGAGCATTCGTTTGTGTGGGATGCTCTACCAGGTTCATTCCTAAATAATGCACTCAAAGGGCACTAAACATAGAGTGTGAAAACTGAGTTTCATTGGGAGCTGCTTGGAAGCCTGATGGTGTGTGAAGTTAGTGAGCCAAATGGAGTTGTTCTCCCACAAGAACCACTCGGCTGATCCTTCTTCAATATGCCCTTCACCAACATGCAGTGTTTCCTTGATTGAATTAGCTCTCACACCAATATTTGCGTCTAGAGCCTTTGCATTGAGGGCTATCTGAAAACGGCTGTGGCGCTGAAGTTGCCTGTCAATGTGGAGTTGGTGGCATGTGAAACCCGCATGTGGAGCATTTGTTTATGTGGGATGCTGACCAAGCTTCTTTTCAGTCCTAGGCACTCAAAGGGCACTAAGCATAGAGTGTGAAAACTGAGTTTCCTTGAGAGCTGCTTGGAAGCCTGATGGTGTGTGAAGTTAGTGAGCCAAATGGAGTTGTTCTCCCACAAGAACCACTCGGCTGATCCTTCTTCAATATGCCCTTCACCAACATGCAGTGTTTCCTTGATTGAATTAGCTCTCACACCAATATTTGCGTCTAGAGCCTTTGCATTGAGGGCTATCTGAAAACGGCTGTGGCGCTGAAGTTGCCTGTGAATGTGGAGTTGGTGGCATGTGAAACCCGCATGTGGAGCATTCGTTTATGTGGGATGCTGACCAAGCTTCTTTTCAGTCCTAGGCACTCAAAGGGCACTAAGCATAGAGTGTGAAAACTGAGTTTCCTTGAGAGCTGCTTGGAAGCCTGATGGTGTGTGAAGTTAGTGAGCCAAATGGAGTTGTTCTCCCACAAGAACCACTCGGCTGATCCTTCTTCAATATGCCCTTCACCAACATGCAGTGTTTCCTTGATTGAATTAGCTCTCACACCAATATTTGCGTCTAGAGCCTTTGCATTGAGGGCTATCTGAAAACGGCTGTGGCGCTGATGTTGCCTGTGAATGTGGAGTTGGTGGCATGTGAAACCCGCATGTGGAGCATTCGTTTGTGTGGAATGCTGACCAAGCTCTACCAGGTTCATTCCTAGATAATGCACTCAAAGGGCACTAAACATAGAGCGTGAAACCTGAGTTTCCTTGAGAGCTGCTTGGAAGCCTGATGGTGTGTGAAGTTAGTGAGCCAAATGGAGTTGTTCTCCCACAAGAACCACTCGGCTGATCCTTCTTCAATATGCCCTTCACCAACATGCAGTGTTTCCTTGATTGAATTAGCTCTCACACCAATATTTGCGTCTCGAGCCTTTGCATTGAGGGCTATCTGAAAACGGCTGTGGCGCTGAAGTTGCCTGTCAATGTGGAGTTGGTGGCATGTGAAACCCGCATGTGGAGCATTCGTTTGTGTGGGATGCTCTACCAGGTTCATTTCAGTCCTAGCCATACAAAGGGCACTAAGCATAGAGTGTGAAAACTGAGTTTCCTTGAGAGTTGCTTGGAAGCCTGATGGTGTGTGAAGTTAGTGAGCCAAATGGAGTTGTTCTCCCACAAGAACCACTCGGCTGATGCTTCTTCAATATGCCCTTCACCAACATGCAGTGTTTCCTTGATTGAATTAGCTCTCACACCAATATTTGCGTCTAGAGCCTTTGCATTGAGGGCTATCTGAAAACGGCTGTGGCGCTGAAGTTGCCTGTGAATGTGGAGTTGGTGGCATGTGAAACCCGCATGTGGAGCATTCGTTTATGTGGGATGCTCACCAAGCTTCTCTTCAGTCCTAGGCACTCAAAGGGCACTAAGCATAGAGTGTGAAAACTGAGTTTCCTTGAGAGCTGCTTGGAAGCCTGATGGTGTGTGAAGTTAGTGAGCCAAATGGAGTTGTTCTCCCACAAGAACCACTCGGCTGATCCTTCTTCAATATGCCCTTCACCAACATGCAGTGTTTCCTTGATTGAATTAGCTCTCACACCAATATTTGCGTCTAGAGCCTTTGCATTGAGGGCTATCTGAAAATGGCTGTGGCGCTGAAGTTGCCTGTGAATGTGGAGTTGGTGGCATGTGAAACCCGCATGTGGAGCATTCGTTTGTGTGGGATGCTCTTCCAGGTTCATTCCTAAATAATGCACTCAAAGGGCACTAAACATAGAGTGTGAAAACTGAGTTTCCTTGAGAGCTGCTTGGAAGCCTGATGGTGTGTGAAGTTAGTGAGCCAAATGGAGTTGTTCTCCCACAAGAACCACTCGGCTGATCCTTCTTCAATATGCCCTTCACCAACATGCAGTGTTTCCTTGATTGAATTAGCTCTCACACCAATATTTGCGTCTAGAGCCTTTGCTTTGAGGGCTATCTGAAAACGGCTGTGGCGCTGAAGTTTCCTGTGAATGTGGAGTTGGTGGCATGTGAAACCCGCATGTGGAGCATTCGTTTGTGTGGGATGCTCTACCAGGTTCATTCCTAAATAATGCACTCAAAGGGCACTAAACATAGAGTGTGAAAACTGAGTTTCATTGGGAGCTGCTTGGAAGCCTGATGGTGTGTGAAGTTAGTGAGCCAAATGGAGTTGTTCTCCCACAAGAACCACTCGGCTGATCCTTCTTCAATATGCCCTTCACCAACATGCAGTGTTTCCTTGATTGAATTAGCTCTCACACCAGTATTTGCGTCTAGAGCCTTTGCATTGAGGGCTATCTGAAAACGGCTGTGGCGCTGAAGTTGCCTGTCAATGTGGAGTTGGTGGCATGTGAAACCCGCATGTGGAGCATTTGTTTATGTGGGATGCTGACCAAGCTTCTTTTCAGTCCTAGGCACTCAAAGGGCACTAAGCATAGAGTGTGAAAACTGAGTTTCCTTGAGAGCTGCTTGGAAGCCTGATGGTGTGTGAAGTTAGTGAGACAAATGGAGTTGTTCTCCCACAAGAACCACTCGGCTGATCCTTCTTCAATATGCCCTTCACCAACATGCAGTGTTTCCTTGATTGAATTAGCTCTCACACCAATATTTGCGTCTAGAGCCTTTGCATTGAGGGCTATCTGAAAACGGCTGTGGCGCTGAAGTTGCCTGTGAATGTGGAGTTGGTGGCATGTGAAACCCGCATGTGGAGCATTCGTTTATGTGGGATGCTGACCAAGCTTCTTTTCAGTCCTAGGCACTCAAAGGGCACTAAGCATAGAGTGTGAAAACTGAGTTTCCTTGAGAGCTGCTTGGAAGCCTGATGGTGTGTGAAGTTAGTGAGCCAAATGGAGTTGTTCTCCCACAAGAACCACTCGGCTGATCCTTCTTCAATATGCCCTTCACCAACATGCAGTGTTTCCTTGATTGAATTAGCTCTCACACCAATATTTGCGTCTAGAGCCTTTGCTTTGAGGGCTATCTGAAAACGGCTGTGGCGCTGAAGTTGCCTGTGAATGTGGAGTTGGTGGCATGTGAAACCCGCATGTGGAGCATTCGTTTGTGTGGGATGCTCTACCAGGTTCATTCCTAAATAATGCACTCAAAGGGCACTAAACATAGAGTGTGAAAACTGAGTTTCATTGGGAGCTGCTTGGAAGCCTGATGGTGTGTGAAGTTAGTGAGCCAAATGGAGTTGTTCTCCCACAAGAATCACTCGGCTGATCCTTCTTCAATATGCCCTTCACCAACATGCAGTGTTTCCTTGATTGAATTAGCTCTCACACCAATATTTGCGTCTAGAGCCTTTGCATTGAGGGCTATCTGAAAACGGCTGTGGCGCTGAAGTTGCCTGTCAATGTGGAGTTGGTGGCATGTGAAACCCGCATGTGGAGCATTTGTTTATGTGGGATGCTGACCAAGCTTCTTTTCAGTCCTAGGCACTCAAAGGGCACTAAGCATAGAGTGTGAAAACTGAGTTTCCTTGAGAGCTGCTTGGAAGCCTGATGGTGTGTGAAGTTAGTGAGCCAAATGGAGTTGTTCTCCCACAAGAACCACTCGGCTGATCCTTCTTCAATATGCCCTTCACCAACATGCAGTGTTTCCTTGATTGAATTAGCTCTCACACCAATATTTGCGTCTAGAGCCTTTGCATTGAGGGCTATCTGAAAACGGCTGTGGCGCTGAAGTTGCCTGTGAATGTGGAGTTGGTGGCATGTGAAACCCGCATGTGGAGCATTCGTTTATGTGGGATGCTGACCAAGCTTCTTTTCAGTCCTAGGCACTCAAAGGGCACTAAGCATAGAGTGTGAAAACTGAGTTTCCTTGAGAGCTGCTTGGAAGCCTGATGGTGTGTGAAGTTAGTGAGCCAAATGGAGTTGTTCTCCCACAAGAACCACTCGGCTGATCCTTCTTCAATATGCCCTTCACCAACATGCAGTGTTTCCTTGATTGAATTAGCTCTCACACCAATATTTGCGTCTAGAGCCTTTGCATTGAGGGCTATCTGAAAACGGCTGTGGCGCTGAAGTTGCCTGTGAATGTGGAGTTGGTGGCATGTGAAACCCGCATGTGGAGCATTCGTTTGTGTGGGATGCTGACCAAGCTCTACCAGGTTCATTCCTAGATAATGCACTCAAAGGGCACTAAACATAGAGCGTGAAACCTGAGTTTCCTTGAGAGCTGCTTGGAAGCCTGATGGTGTGTGAAGTTAGTGAGCCAAATGGAGTTGTTCTCCCACAAGAACCACTCGGCTGATCCTTCTTCAATATGCCCTTCACCAACATGCAGTGTTTCCTTGATTGAATTAGCTCTCACACCAATATTTGCGTCTCGAGCCTTTGCATTGAGGGCTATCTGAAAACGGCTGTGGCGCTGAAGTTGCCTGTGAATGTGGAGTTGGTGGCATGTGAAACCCGCATGTGGAGCATTCGTTTGTGTGGGATGCTCTACCAGGTTCATTTCAGTCCTAGCCATACAAAGGGCACTAAGCATAGAGTGTGAAAACTGAGTTTCCTTGAGAGTTGCTTGGAAGCCTGATGGTGTGTGAAGTTAGTGAGCCAAATGGAGTTGTTCTCCCACAAGAACCACTCGGCTGATGCTTCTTCAATATGCCCTTCACCAACATGCAGTGTTTCCTTGATTGAATTAGCTCTCACACCAATATTTGCGTCTAGAGCCTTTGCATTGAGGGCTATCTGAAAACGGCTGTGGCGCTGAAGTTGCCTGTGAATGTGGAGTTGGTGGCATGTGAAACCCGCATGTGGAGCATTCGTTTATGTGGGATGCTCACCAAGCTTCTCTTCAGTCCTAGGCACTCAAAGGGCACTAAGCATAGAGTGTGAAAACTGAGTTTCCTTGAGAGCTGCTTGGAAGCCTGATGGTGTGTGAAGTTAGTGAGCCAAATGGAGTTGTTCTCCCACAAGAACCACTCGGCTGATCCTTCTTCAATATGCCCTTCACCAACATGCAGTGTTTCCTTGATTGAATTAGCTCTCACACCAATATTTGCGTCTAGAGCCTTTGCATTGAGGGCTATCTGAAAATGGCTGTGGCGCTGAAGTTGCCTGTCAATGTGGAGTTGGTGGCATGTGAAACCCGCATGTGGAGCATTCGTTTGTGTGGGATGCTCTTCCAGGTTCATTCCTAAATAATGCACTCAAAGGGCACTAAACATAGAGTGTGAAAACTGAGTTTCCTTGAGAGCTGCTTGGAAGCCTGATGGTGTGTGAAGTTAGTGAGCCAAATGGAGTTGTTCTCCCACAAGAACCACTCGGCTGATCCTTCTTCAATATGCCCTTCACCAACATGCAGTGTTTCCTTGATTGAATTAGCTCTCACACCAATATTTGCGTCTAGAGCCTTTGCTTTGAGGGCTATCTGAAAACGGCTGTGGCGCTGAAGTTGCCTGTGAATGTGGAGTTGGTGGCATGTGAAACCCGCATGTGGAGCATTCGTTTGTGTGGGATGCTCTACCAGGTTCATTCCTAAATAATGCACTCAAAGGGCACTAAACATAGAGTGTGAAAACTGAGTTTCATTGGGAGCTGCTTGGAAGCCTGATGGTGTGTGAAGTTAGTGAGCCAAATGGAGTTGTTCTCCCACAAGAACCACTCGGCTGATCCTTCTTCAATATGCCCTTCACCAACATGCAGTGTTTCCTTGATTGAATTAGCTCTCACACCAATATTTGCGTCTAGAGCCTTTGCATTGAGGGCTATCTGAAAACGGCTGTGGCGCTGAAGTTGCCTGTGAATGTGGAGTTGGTGGCATGTGAAACCCGCATGTGGAGCATTCGTTTGTGTGGGATGCTCTACCAGGTTCATTTCAGTCCTAGCCATACAAAGGGCACTAAGCATAGAGTGTGAAAACTGAGTTTCCTTGAGAGTTGCTTGGAAGCCTGATGGTGTGTGAAGTTAGTGAGCCAAATGGAGTTGTTCTCCCACAAGAACCACTCGGCTGATGCTTCTTCAATATGCCCTTCACCAACATGCAGTGTTTCCTTGATTGAATTAGCTCTCACACCAATATTTGCGTCTAGAGCCTTTGCATTGAGGGCTATCTGAAAACGGCTGTGGCGCTGAAGTTGCCTGTGAATGTGGAGTTGGTGGCATGTGAAACCCGCATGTGGAGCATTCGTTTGTGTGGGATGCTCTTCCAGGTTCATTCCTAAATAATGCACTCAAAGGGCACTAAACATAGAGTGTGAAAACTGAGTTTCCTTGAGAGCTGCTTGGAAGCCTGATGGTGTGTGAAGTTAGTGAGCCAAATGGAGTTGTTCTCCCACAAGAACCACTCGGCTGATCCTTCTTCAATATGCCCTTCACCAACATGCAGTGTTTCCTTGATTGAATTAGCTCTCACACCAATATTTGCGTCTAGAGCCTTTGCTTTGAGGGCTATCTGAAAACGGCTGTGGCGCTGAAGTTGCCTGTGAATGTGGAGTTGGTGGCATGTGAAACCCGCATGTGGAGCATTCGTTTGTGTGGGATGCTCTACCAGGTTCATTCCTAAATAATGCACTCAAAGGGCACTAAACATAGAGTGTGAAAACTGAGTTTCATTGGGAGCTGCTTGGAAGCCTGATGGTGTGTGAAGTTAGTGAGCCAAATGGAGTTGTTCTCCCACAAGAACCACTCGGCTGATCCTTCTTCAATATGCCCTTCACCAACATGCAGTGTTTCCTTGATTGAATTAGCTCTCACACCAATATTTGCGTCTAGAGCCTTTGCATTGAGGGCTATCTGAAAACGGCTGTGGCGCTGAAGTTGCCTGTCAATGTGGAGTTGGTGGCATGTGAAACCCGCATGTGGAGCATTTGTTTATGTGGGATGCTGACCAAGCTTCTTTTCAGTCCTAGGCACTCAAAGGGCACTAAGCATAGAGTGTGAAAACTGAGTTTCCTTGAGAGCTGCTTGGAAGCCTGATGGTGTGTGAAGTTAGTGAGACAAATGGAGTTGTTCTCCCACAAGAACCACTCGGCTGATCCTTCTTCAATATGCCCTTCACCAACATGCAGTGTTTCCTTGATTGAATTAGCTCTCACACCAATATTTGCGTCTAGAGCCTTTGCATTGAGGGCTATCTGAAAACGGCTGTGGCGCTGAAGTTGCCTGTGAATGTGGAGTTGGTGGCATGTGAAACCCGCATGTGGAGCATTCGTTTATGTGGGATGCTGACCAAGCTTCTTTTCAGTCCTAGGCACTCAAAGGGCACTAAGCATAGAGTGTGAAAACTGAGTTTCCTTGAGAGCTGCTTGGAAGCCTGATGGTGTGTGAAGTTAGTGAGCCAAATGGAGTTGTTCTCCCACAAGAACCACTCGGCTGATCCTTCTTCAATATGCCCTTCACCAACATGCAGTGTTTCCTTGATTGAATTAGCTCTCACACCAATATTTGCGTCTAGAGCCTTTGCTTTGAGGGCTATCTGAAAACGGCTGTGGCGCTGAAGTTGCCTGTGAATGTGGAGTTGGTGGCATGTGAAACCCGCATGTGGAGCATTCGTTTGTGTGGGATGCTCTACCAGGTTCATTCCTAAATAATGCACTCAAAGGGCACTAAACATAGAGTGTGAAAACTGAGTTTCATTGGGAGCTGCTTGGAAGCCTGATGGTGTGTGAAGTTAGTGAGACAAATGGAGTTGTTCTCCCACAAGAATCACTCGGCTGATCCTTCTTCAATATGCCCTTCACCAACATGCAGTGTTTCCTTGATTGAATTAGCTCTCACACCAATATTTGCGTCTAGAGCCTTTGCATTGAGGGCTATCTGAAAACGGCTGTGGCGCTGAAGTTGCCTGTCAATGTGGAGTTGGTGGCATGTGAAACCCGCATGTGGAGCATTTGTTTATGTGGGATGCTGACCAAGCTTCTTTTCAGTCCTAGGCACTCAAAGGGCACTAAGCATAGAGTGTGAAAACTGAGTTTCCTTGAGAGCTGCTTGGAAGCCTGATGGTGTGTGAAGTTAGTGAGCCAAATGGAGTTGTTCTCCCACAAGAACCACTCGGCTGATCCTTCTTCAATATGCCCTTCACCAACATGCAGTGTTTCCTTGATTGAATTAGCTCTCACACCAATATTTGCGTCTAGAGCCTTTGCATTGAGGGCTATCTGAAAACGGCTGTGGCGCTGAAGTTGCCTGTGAATGTGGAGTTGGTGGCATGTGAAACCCGCATGTGGAGCATTCGTTTATGTGGGATGCTGACCAAGCTTCTTTTCAGTCCTAGGCACTCAAAGGGCACTAAGCATAGAGTGTGAAAACTGAGTTTCCTTGAGAGCTGCTTGGAAGCCTGATGGTGTGTGAAGTTAGTGAGCCAAATGGAGTTGTTCTCCCACAAGAACCACTCGGCTGATCCTTCTTCAATATGCCCTTCACCAACATGCAGTGTTTCCTTGATTGAATTAGCTCTCACACCAATATTTGCGTCTAGAGCCTTTGCATTGAGGGCTATCTGAAAACGGCTGTGGCGCTGATGTTGCCTGTGAATGTGGAGTTGGTGGCATGTGAAACCTGCATGTGGAGCATTCGTTTGTGTGGGATGCTGACCAAGCTCTACCAGGTTCATTCCTAGATAATGCACTCAAAGGGCACTAAACATAGAGCGTGAAACCTGAGTTTCCTTGAGAGCTGCTTGGAAGCCTGATGGTGTGTGAAGTTAGTGAGCCAAATGGAGTTGTTCTCCCACAAGAACCACTCGGCTGATCCTTCTTCAATATGCCCTTCACCAACATGCAGTGTTTCCTTGATTGAATTAGCTCTCACACCAATATTTGCGTCTCGAGCCTTTGCATTGAGGGCTATCTGAAAACGGCTGTGGCGCTGAAGTTGCCTGTCAATGTGGAGTTGGTGGCATGTGAAACCCGCATGTGGAGCATTCGTTTGTGTGGGATGCTCTACCAGGTTCATTTCAGTCCTAGCCATACAAAGGGCACTAAGCATAGAGTGTGAAAACTGAGTTTCCTTGAGAGCTGCTTGGAAGCCTGATGGTGTGTGAAGTTAGTGAGCCAAATGGAGTTGTTCTCCCACAAGAACCACTCGGCTGATGCTTCTTCAATATGCCCTTCACCAACATGCAGTGTTTCCTTGATTGAATTAGCTCTCACACCAATATTTGCGTCTCGAGCCTTTGCATTGAGGGCTATCTGAAAACGGCTGTGGCGCTGAAGTTGCCTGTGAATGTGGAGTTGGTGGCATGTGAAACCCGCATGTGGAGCATTCGTTTGTGTGGGATGCTCACCAAGCTTCTCTTCAGTCCTAGGCACTCAAAGGGCACTAAGCATAGAGTGTGAAAACTGAGTTTCCTTGAGAGCTGCTTGGAAGCCTGATGGTGTGTGAAGTTAGTGAGCCAAATGGAGTTGTTCTCCCACAAGAACCACTCGGCTGATCCTTCTTCAATATGCCCTTCACCAACATGCAGTGTTTCCTTGATTGAATTAGCTCTCACACCAATATTTGCGTCTAGAGCCTTTGCATTGAGGGCTATCTGAAAACGGCTGTGGCGCTGAAGTTGCCTGTGAATGTGGAGTTGGTGGCATGTGAAACCCGCATGTGGAGCATTCGTTTGTGTGGGATGCTCTTCCAGGTTCATTCCTAAATAATGCACTCAAAGGGCACTAAACATAGAGTGTGAAAACTGAGTTTCCTTGAGAGCTGCTTGGAAGCCTGATGGTGTGTGAAGTTAGTGAGCCAAATGGAGTTGTTCTCCCACAAGAACCACTCGGCTGATCCTTCTTCAATATGCCCTTCACCAACATGCAGTGTTTCCTTGATTGAATTAGCTCTCACACCAATATTTGCGTCTAGAGCCTTTGCTTTGAGGGCTATCTGAAAACGGCTGTGGCGCTGAAGTTGCCTGTGAATGTGGAGTTGGTGGCATGTGAAACCCGCATGTGGAGCATTCGTTTGTGTGGGATGCTCTACCAGGTTCATTCCTAAATAATGCACTCAAAGGGCACTAAACATAGAGTGTGAAAACTGAGTTTCATTGGGAGCTGCTTGGAAGCCTGATGGTGTGTGAAGTTAGTGAGCCAAATGGAGTTGTTCTCCCACAAGAACCACTCGGCTGATCCTTCTTCAATATGCCCTTCACCAACATGCAGTGTTTCCTTGATTGAATTAGCTCTCACACCAATATTTGCGTCTAGAGCCTTTGCATTGAGGGCTATCTGAAAACGGCTGTGGCGCTGAAGTTGCCTGTCAATGTGGAGTTGGTGGCATGTGAAACCCGCATGTGGAGCATTTGTTTATGTGGGATGCTGACCAAGCTTCTTTTCAGTCCTAGGCACTCAAAGGGCACTAAGCATAGAGTGTGAAAACTGAGTTTCCTTGAGAGCTTCTTGGAAGCCTGATGGTGTGTGAAGTTAGTGAGCCAAATGGAGTTGTTCTCCCACAAGAACCACTCGGCTGATCCTTCTTCAATATGCCCTTCACCAACATGCAGTGTTTCCTTGATTGAATTAGCTCTCACACCAATATTTGCGTCTAGAGCCTTTGCATTGAGGGCTATCTGAAAACGGCTGTGGCGCTGAAGTTGCCTGTGAATGTGGAGTTGGTGGCATGTGAAACCCGCATGTGGAGCATTCGTTTATGTGGGATGCTGACCAAGCTTCTTTTCAGTCCTAGGCACTCAAAGGGCATTAAGCATAGAGTGTGAAAACTGAGTTTCCTTGAGAGCTGCTTGGAAGCCTGATGGTGTGTGAAGTTAGTGAGCCAAATGGAGTTGTTCTCCCACAAGAACCACTCGGCTGATCCTTCTTCAATATGCCCTTCACCAACATGCAGTGTTTCCTTGATTGAATTAGCTCTCACACCAATATTTGCGTCTAGAGCCTTTGCATTGAGGGCTATCTGAAAACGGCTGTGGCGCTGATGTTGCCTGTGAATGTGGAGTTGGTGGCATGTGAAACCCGCATGTGGAGCATTCGTTTGTGTGGGATGCTGACCAAGCTCTACCAGGTTCATTCCTAGATAATGCACTCAAAGGGCACTAAACATAGAGCGTGAAACCTGAGTTTCCTTGAGAGCTGCTTGGAAGCCTGATGGTGTGTGAAGTTAGTGAGCCAAATGGAGTTGTTCTCCCACAAGAACCACTCGGCTGATCCTTCTTCAATATGCCCTTCACCAACATGCAGTGTTTCCTTGATTGAATTAGCTCTCACACCAATATTTGCGTCTCGAGCCTTTGCATTGAGGGCTATCTGAAAATGGCTGTGGCGCTGAAGTTGCCTGTGAATGTGGAGTTGGTGGCATGTGAAACCCGCATGTGGAGCATTCGTTTGTGTGGGATGCTCTACCAGGTTCATTTCAGTCCTAGCCATACAAAGGGCACTAAGCATAGAGTGTGAAAACTGAGTTTCCTTGAGAGCTGCTTGGAAGCCTGATGGTGTGTGAAGTTAGTGAGCCAAATGGAGTTGTTCTCCCACAAGAACCACTCGGCTGATGCTTCTTCAATATGCCCTTCACCAACATGCAGTGTTTCCTTGATTGAATTAGCTCTCACACCAATATTTGCGTCTAGAGCCTTTGCATTGAGGGCTATCTGAAAACGGCTGTGGCGCTGAAGTTGCCTGTGAATGTGGAGTTGGTGGCATGTGAAACCCGCATGTGGAGCATTCGTTTATGTGGGATGCTCACCAAGCTTCTCTTCAGTCCTAGGCACTCAAAGGGCACTAAGCATAGAGTGTGAAAACTGAGTTTCCTTGAGAGCTGCTTGGAAGCCTGATGGTGTGTGAAGTTAGTGAGCCAAATGGAGTTGTTCTCCCACAAGAACCACTCGGCTGATCCTTCTTCAATATGCCCTTCACCAACATGCAGTGTTTCCTTGATTGAATTAGCTCTCACACCAATATTTGCGTCTATAGCCTTTGCATTGAGGGCTATCTGAAAATGGCTGTGGCGCTGAAGTTGCCTGTGAATGTGGAGTTGGTGGCATGTGAAACCCGCATGTGGAGCATTCGTTTGTGTGGGATGCTCTTCCAGGTTCATTCCTAAATAATGCACTCAAAGGGCACTAAACATAGAGTGTGAAAACTGAGTTTCCTTGAGAGCTGCTTGGAAGCCTGATGGTGTGTGAAGTTAGTGAGCCAAATGGAGTTATTCTCCCACAAGAACCACTCGGCTGATCCTTCTTCAATATGCCCTTCACCAACATGCAGTGTTTCCTTGATTGAATTAGCTCTCACACCAATATTTGCGGCTAGAGCCTTTGCATTGAGGGCTATCTGAAAACGGCTGTGGCGCTGAAGTTGCCTGTGAATGTGGAGTTGGTGGCATGTGAAACCCGCATGTGGAGCATTCGTTTATGTGGGATGCTGACCAAGCTTCTTTTCAGTCCTAGGCACTCAAAGGGCACTAAGCATAGAGTGTGAAAACTGAGTTTCCTTGAGAGCTGCTTGGAAGCCTGATGGTGTGTGAAGTTAGTGAGCCAAATGGAGTTGTTCTCCCACAAGAACCACTCGGCTGATCCTTCTTCAATATGCCCTTCACCAACATGCAGTGTTTCCTTGATTGAATTAGCTCTCACACCAATATTTGCGTCTAGAGCCTTTGCATTGAGGGCTATCTGAAAACGGCTGTGGCGCTGAAGTTGCCTGTGAATATGGAGTTGGTGGCATGTGAAACCCGCATGTGGAGCATTCATTTGTGTGGCTGACCAAGCTCTACCAGGTTCATTCCTAGATAATGCACTCAAAGGGCACTAAACATAGAGCGTGAAATTGAGTTTCCTTGAGAGCTGCTTGGAAGCCTGATGGTGTGTGAAGTTAGTGAGCCAAATGGAGTTGTTCTCCCACAAGAACCACTCGGCTGATCCTTCTTCAATATGCCCTTCACCAACATGCAGTGTTTCCTTGATTGAATTAGCTCTCACACCAATATTTGCGTCTAGAGCCTTTGCATTGAGGGCTATCTGAAAACGGCTGTGGCGCTGAAGTTGCCTGTGAATGTGGAGTTGGTGGCATGTGAAACCCGCATGTGGAGCATTCGTTTGTGTGGGATGCTGACCAAGTTTCATTTCAGTCCTAGGCACACAAAGGGCATTAAGCATAGAGTGTGAAAACTGAGTTTCCTTGAGAGCTGCTTGGAAGCCTGATGGTGTGTGAAGTTAGTGAGCCAAATGGAGTTGTTCTCCCACAAGAACCACTCGGCTGATCCTTCTTCAATATGCCCTTCACCAACATGCAGTGTTTCCTTGATTGAATTAGCTCTCACACCAATATTTGCGTCTCGAGCCTTTGCATTGAGGGCTATCTGAAAATGGCTGTGGCGCTGAAGTTGCCTGTCAATGTGGAGTTGGTGGCATGTGAAACCCGCATGTGGAGCATTCGTTTGTGTGGGATGCTCTTCCAGGTTCATTCCTAAATAATGCACTCAAAGGGCACTAAACATAGAGTGTGAAAACTGAGTTTCCTTGAGAGCTGCTTGGAAGCCTGATGGTGTGTGAAGTTAGTGAGCCAAATGGAGTTATTCTCCCACAAGAACCACTCGGCTGATCCTTCTTCAATATGCCCTTCACCAACATGCAGTGTTTCCTTGATTGAATTAGCTCTCACACCAATATTTGCGTCTAGAGCCTTTGCATTGAGGGCTATCTGAAAACGGCTGTGGCGCTGAAGTTGCCTGTGAATGTGGAGTTGGTGGCATGTGAAACCCGCATGTGGAGCATTCGTTTATGTGGGATGCTGACCAAGCTTCTTTTCAGTCCTAGGCACTCAAAGGGCACTAAGCATAGAGTGTGAAAACTGAGTTTCCTTGAGAGCTGCTTGGAAGCCTGATGGTGTGTGAAGTTAGTGAGCCAAATGGAGTTGTTCTCCCACAAGAACCACTCGGCTGATCCTTCTTCAATATGCCCTTCACCAACATGCAGTGTTTCCTTGATTGAATTAGCTCTCACACCAATATTTGCGTCTAGAGCCTTTGCATTGAGGGCTATCTGAAAACGGCTGTGGCGCTGAAGTTGCCTGTGAATGTGGAGTTGGTGGCATGTGAAACCCGCATGTGGAGCATTCGTTTGTGTGGCTGACCAAGCTCTACCAGGTTCATTCCTAGATAATGCACTCAAAGGGCACTAAACATAGAGCGTGAAACTGAGTTTCCTTGAGAGCTGCTTGGAAGCCTGATGGTGTGTGAAGTTAGTGAGCCAAATGGAGTTGTTCTCCCACAAGAACCACTCGGCTGATCCTTCTTCAATATGCCCTTCACCAACATGCAGTGTTTCCTTGATTGAATTAGCTCTCACACCAATATTTGCGTCTAGAGCCTTTGCACTGAGGGCTATCTGAAAACGGCTGTGGCGCTGAAGTTGCCTGTGAATGTGGAGTTGGTGGCATGTGAAACCCGCATGTGGAGCATTCGTTTGTGTGGGATGCTGACCAAGTTTCATTTCAGTCCTAGGCACACAAAGGGCATTAAGCATAGAGTGTGAAAACTGAGTTTCCTTGAGAGCTGCTTGGAAGCCTGATGGTGTGTGAAGTTAGGGAGCCAAATGGAGTTGTTCTCCCACAAGAACCACTCGGCTGATCCTTCTTCAATATGCCCTTCACCAACATGCAGTGTTTCCTTGATTGAATTAGCTCTCACACCAATATTTGCGTCTAGAGCCTTTGCTTTGAGGGCTATCTGAAAACGGCTGTGGCGCTGAAGTTTCCTGTGAATGTGGAGTTGGTGGCATGTGAAACCCGCATGTGGAGCATTCGTTTGTGTGGGATGCTCTACCAGGTTCATTCCTAGATAATGCACTCAAAGGGCACTAAGCATAGAGTGTGAAAACTGAGTTTCCTTGAGAGCTGCTTGGAAGCCTGATGGTGTGTGAAGTTAGTGAGCCAAATGGAGTTGTTCTCCCACAAGAACCACTCGGCTGATCCTTCTTCAATATGCCCTTCACCAACATGCAGTGTTTCCTTGATTGATTTAGCTCTCACACCAATATTTGCGTCTAGAGCCTTTGCATTGAGGGCTATCTGAAAACGGCTGTGGCGCTGAAGTTGCCTGTGAATGTGGAGTTGGTGGCATGTGAAACCCGCATGTGGAGCATTCGTTTGTGTGGGATGCTCTACCAGGTTCATTTCAGTCCTAGCCATACAAAGGGCACTAAGCATAGAGTGTGAAAACTGAGTTTCCTTGAGAGCTGCTTGGAAGCCTGATGGTGTGTGAAGTTAGTGAGCCAAATGGAGTTGTTCTCCCACAAGAACCACTCGGCTGATCCTTCTTCACTATGCCCTTCACCAACATGCAGTGTTTCCTTGATTGAATTAGCTCTCACACCAATATTTGCGTCTAGAACCTTTGCATTGAGGGCTATCTGAAAACGGCTGTGGCGCTGATGTTGCCTGTGAATGTGGAGTTGGTGGCATGTGAAACCCGCATGTGGAGCATTCGTTTGTGTGGGATGCTGACCAAGCTCTACCAGGTTCATTCCTAGATAATGCACTCAAAGGGCACTAAACATAGAGCGTGAAACCTGAGTTTCCTTGAGAGCTGCTTGGAAGCCTGATGGTGTGTGAAGTTAGTGAGCCAAATGGAGTTGTTCTCCCACAAGAACCACTCGGCTGATCCTTCTTCAATATGCCCTTCACCAACATGCAGTGTTTCCTTGATTGAATTAGCTCTCACACCAATATTTGCGTCTAGAGCCTTTGCATTGAGGGCTATCTGAAAACGGCTGTGGCGCTGAAGTTGCCTGTCAATGTGGAGTTGGTGGCATGTGAAACCCGCATGTGGAGCATTCGTTTGTGTGGCTGACCAAGCTCTACCAGGTTCATTTCAGTCCTAGCCATACAAAGGGCACTAAGCATAGAGTGTGAAAACTGAGTTTCCTTGAGAGCTGCTTGGAAGCCTGATGGTGTGTGAAGTTAGTGAGCCAAATGGAGTTGTTCTCCCACAAGAACCACTCGGCTGATCCTTCTTCAATATGCCCTTCACCAACATGCAGTGTTTCCTTGATTGAATTAGCTCTCACACCAATATTTGCGTCTAGAGCCTTTGCATTGAGGGCTATCTGAAAATGGCTGTGGCGCTGAAGTTGCCTGTGAATGTGGAGTTGGTGGCATGTGAAACCCGCATGTGGAGCATTCGTTTGTGTGGGATGCTCTTCCAGGTTCATTCCTAAATAATGCACTCAAAGGGCACTAAACATAGAGTGTGAAAACTGAGTTTCCTTGAGAGCTGCTTGGAAGCCTGATGGTGTGTGAAGTTAGTGAGCCAAATGGAGTTATTCTCCCACAAGAACCACTCGGCTGATCCTTCTTCAATATGCCCTTCACCAACATGCAGTGTTTCCTTGATTGAATTAGCTCTCACACCAATATTTGCGTCTAGAGCCTTTGCATTGAGGGCTATCTGAAAACGGCTGTGGCGCTGAAGTTGCCTGTGAATGTGGAGTTGGTGGCATGTGAAACCCGCATGTGGAGCATTCGTTTGTGTGGGATGCTGACCAAGTTTCATTTCAGTCCTAGGCACACAAAGGGCATTAAGCATAGAGTGTGAAAACTGAGTTTCCTTGAGAGCTACTTGGAAGCCTGATGGTGTGTGAAGTTAGTGAGCCAAATGGAGTTGTTCTCCCACAAGAACCACTCGGCTGATCCTTCTTCAATATGCCCTTCACCAACATGCAGTGTTTCCTTGATTGAATTAGCTCTCACACCAATATTTGCGTCTAGAGCCTTTGCTTTGAGGGCTATCTGAAAACGGCTGTGGCGCTGAAGTTGCCTGTGAATGTGGAGTTGGTGGCATGTGAAACCCGCATGTGGAGCATTCGTTTGTGTGGGATGCTGACCAAGCTTCATTTCAGTCCTAGGCACACAAAGGGCATTAAGCATAGAGTGTGAAAACTGAGTTTCCTTGAGAGCTGCTTGGAAGCCTGATGGTGTGTGAAGTTAGTGAGCCAAATGGAGTTGTTCTCCCACAAGAACCACTCGGCTGATCCTTCTTCAATATGCCCTTCACCAACATGCAGTGTTTCCTTGATTGAATTAGCTCTCACACCAATATTTGCGTCTAGAGCCTTTGCATTGTGGGCTATCTGAAAACGGCTGTGGCGCTGAAGTTGCCTGTGAATGTGGAGTTGGTGGCATGTGAAACCCGCATGTGGAGCATTCGTTTGTGTGGGATGCTCTACCAGGTTCATTCGTAGATAATGCACTCAAAGGGCACTAAGCATAGAGTGTGAAAACTGAGTTTCCTTGAGAGCTGCTTGGAAGCCTGATGGTGTGTGAAGTTAGTGAGCCAAATGGAGTTGTTCTCCCACAAGAACCACTCGGCTGATCCTTCTTCAATATGCCCTTCACCAACATGCAGTGTTTCCTTGATTGAATTAGCTCTCACACCAATATTTGCGTCTAGAGCCTTTGCATTGAGGGCTATCTGAAAACGGCTGTGGCGCTGAAGTTGCCTGTGAATGTGGAGTTGGTGGCATGTGAAACCCGCATGTGGAGCATTCGTTTGTGTGGGATGCTGACCAGGTTCATTCCTAGATAATGCACTCAAAGGGCACTAAGCATAGAGTGTGAAAACTGAGTTTCCTTGAGAGCTGCTTGGAAGCCTGATGGTGTGTGAAGTTAGTGAGCCAAATGGAGTTGTTCTCCCACAAGAACCACTCGGCTGATCCTTCTTCAATATGCCCTTCACCAACATGCAGTGTTTCCTTGATTGAATTAGCTCTCACACCAATATTTGCGTCTAGAGCCTTTGCATTGAGGGCTATCTGAAAACGGCTGTGGCGCTGAAGTTGCCTGTGAATGTGGAGTTGGTGGCATGTGAAACCCGCATGTGGAGCATTCGTTTGTGTGGGATGCTCTACCAGGTTCATTCCTAGATAATGCACTCAAAGGGCACTAAGCATAGAGTGTGAAAACTGAGTTTCCTTGAGAGCTGCTTGGAAGCCTGATGGTGTGTGAAGTTAGTGAGCCAAATGGAGTTGTTCTCCACAAGAACCACTCGGCTGATCCTTCTTCAATATGCCCTTCACCAACATGCAGTGTTTCCTTGATTGAATTAGCTCTCACACCAATATTTGCGTCTAGAGCCTTTGCATTGAGGGCTATCTGAAAACGGCTGTGGCGCTGAAGTTGCCTGTGAATGTGGAGTTGGTGGCATGTGAAACCCGCATGTGGAGCATTCGTTTGTGTGGCTGACCAAGCTCTACCAGGTTCATTCCTAGATAATGCACTCAAAGGGCACTAAACATAGAGCGTGAAACCTGAGTTTCCTTGAGAGCTGCTTGGAAGCCTGATGGTGTGTGAAGTTAGTGAGCCAAATGGAGTTGTTCTCCCACAAGAACCACTCGGCTGATCCTTCTTCAATATGCCCTTCACCAACATGCAGTGTTTCCTTGATTGAATTAGCTCTCACACCAATATTTGCGTCTAGAGCCTTTGCATTGAGGGCTATCTGAAAACGGCTGTGGCGCTGAAGTTGCCTGTGAATGTGGAGTTGGTGGCATGTGAAACCCGCATGTGGAGCATTCGTTTGTGTGGGATGCTCTCCAAGCTTCATTTCAGTCCTAGGCACACAAAGGGCATTAAGCATAGAGTGTGAAAACTGAGTTTCCTTGAGAGCTGCTTGGAAGCCTGATGGTGTGTGAAGTTAGTGAGCCAAATGGAGTTGTTCTCCCACAAGAACCACTCGGCTGATCCTTCTTCAATATGCCCTTCACCAACATGCAGTGTTTCCTTGATTGAATTAGCTCTCACACCAATATTTGCGTCTAGAGCCTTTGCTTTGAGGGCTATCTGAAAACGGCTGTGGCGCTGAAGTTGCCTGTGAATGTGGAGTTGGTGGCATGTGAAACCCGCATGTGGAGCATTCGTTTGTGTGGGATGCTGACCAAGCTTCATTTCAGTCCTAGGCACACAAAGGGCACTAAGCATAGAGTGTGAAAACTGAGTTTCCTTGAGAGCTGCTTGGAAGCCTGATGGTGTGTGAAGTTAGTGAGCCAAATGGAGTTGTTCTCCCACAAGAACCACTCGGCTGATCCTTCTTCAATATGCCCTTCACCAACATGCAGTGTTTCCTTGATTGAATTAGCTCTCACACCAATATTTGCGTCTAGAGCCTTTGCATTGAGGGCTATCTGAAAACGGCTGTGGCGCTGAAGTTGCCTGTGAATGTGAAGTTGGTGGCATGTGAAACCCGCATGTGGAGCATTCGTTTGTGTGGGATGCTCTACCAAGTTCATTCCTAGATAATGCACTCAAAGGGCACTAAGCATAGAGTGTGAAAACTGAGTTTCCTTGAGAGCTGCTTGGAAGCCTGATGGTGTGTGAAGTTAGTGAGCCAAATGGAGTTGTTCTCCCACAAGAACCACTCGGCTGATCCTTCTTCAATATGCCCTTCACCAACATGCAGTGTTTCCTTGATTGAATTAGCTCTCACACCAATATTTGCGTCTAGAGCCTTTGCATTGAGGGCTATCTGAAAATGGCTGTGGCGCTGAAGTTGCCTGAGAATGTGGAGTTGGTGGCATGTGAAACCCGCATGTGGAGCATTCGTTTGTGTGGGACGCTGACCAGGTTCATTCCTAGATAATGCACTCAAAGGGCACTAAGCATAGAGTGTGAAAACTGAGTTTCCTTGAGAGCTGCTTGGAAGCCTGATGGTGTGTGAAGTTAGTGAGCCAAATGGAGTTGTTCTCCCACAAGAATCACTCGGCTGATCCTTCTTCAATATGCCCTTCACCAACATGCAGTGTTTCCTTGATTGAATTAGCTCTCACACCAATATTTGCGTCTAGAGCCTTTGCATTGAGGGCTATCTGAAAACGGCTGTGGCGCTGAAGTTGCCTGTGAATGTGGAGTTGGTGGCATGTGAAACCCGCATGTGGAGCATTCGTTTATGTGGGATGCTCACCAAGCTTCTCTTCAGTCCTAGGCACTCAAAGGGCACTAAGCATAGAGTGTGAAAACTGAGTTTCCTTGAGAGCTGCTTGGAAGCCTGATGGTGTGTGAAGTTAGTGAGCCAAATGGAGTTGTTCTCCCACAAGAACCACTCGGCTGATCCTTCTTCAATATGCCCTTCACCAACATGCAGTGTTTCCTTGATTGAATTAGCTCTCACACCAATATTTGCGTCTAGAGCCTTTGCATTGAGGGCTATCTGAAAACGGCTGTGGCGCTGAAGTTGCCTGTGAATGTGGAGTTGGTGGCATGTGAAACCCGCATGTGGAGCATTCGTTTGTGTGGGATGCTGACAAAGCTCTACCAGGTTCATTCCTAGATAATGCACTCAAAGGGCACTAAACATAGAGCGTGAAACCTGAGTTTCCTTGAGAGCTGCTTGGAAGCCTGATGGTGTGTGAAGTTAGTGAGCCGAATGGAGTTGTTCTCCCACAAGAACCACTCGGCTGATCCTTCTTCAATATGCCCTTCACCAACATGCAGTGTTTCCTTGATTGAATTAGCTCTCACACCAATATTTGCGTCTAGAGCCTTTGCATTGAGAGCTATCTGAAAACGGCTGTGGCGCTGAAGTTGCCTCTGAATGTGGAGTTGGTGGCATGTGAAACCCGCATGTGGAGCATTCGTTTGTGTGGCTGACCAAGCTCTACCAGGTTCATTTCAGTCCTAGCCATACAAAGGGCACTAAGCATAGAGTGTGAAAACTGAGTTTCCTTGAGAGCTGCTTGGAAGCCTGATGGTGTGTGAAGTTAGTGAGCCAAATGGAGTTGTTCTCCCACAAGAACCACTCGGCTGATCCTTCTTCAATATGCCCTTCACCAACATGCAGTGTTTCCTTGATTGAATTAGCTCTCACACCAATATTTGCGTCTAGAGCCTTTGCTTTGAGGGCTATCTGAAAACGGCTGTGGTGCTGAAGTTGCCTGTGAATGTGGAGTTGGTGGCATGTGAAACCCGCATGTGGAGCATTCGTTTGTGTGGGATGCTCTACCAGGTTCATTTCAGTCCTAGCCATACAAAGGGCACTAAGCATAGAGTGTGAAAACTGAGTTTCCTTGAGAGCTGCTTGGAAGCCTGATGGTGTGTGAAGTTAGTGAGCCAAATGGAGTTGTTCTTCCACAAGAACCACTCGGCTGATCCTTCTTCAATATGCCCTTCACCAACATGCAGTGTTTCCTTGATTGAATTAGCTCTCACACCAATATTTGCGTCTAGAGCCTTTGCATTGAGGGCTATCTGAAAATGGCTGTGGCGCTGAAGTTGCCTGTGAATGTGGAGTTGGTGGCAAGTGAAACCCGCATGTGGAGCATTCGTTTGTGTGGGATGCTCTTCCAGGTTCATTCCTAAATAATGCACTCAAAGGGCACTAAACATAGAGTGTGAAAACTGAGTTTCCTTGAGAGCTGCTTGGAAGCCTGATGGTGTGTGAAGTTAGTGAGCCAAATGGAGTTATTCTCCCACAAGAACCACTCGGCTGATCCTTCTTCAATATGCCCTTCACCAACATGCAGTGTTTCCTTGATTGAATTAGCTCTCACACCAATATTTGCGTCTAGAGCCTTTGCATTGAGGGCTATCTGAAAACGGCTGTGGCGCTGAAGTTGCCTGTGAATGTGGAGTTGGTGGCATGTGAAACCCGCATGTGGAGCATTCGTTTGTGTGGCTGACCAAGCTCTACCAGGTTCATTCCTAGATAATGCACTCAAAGGGCACTAAACATAGAGCGTGAAACCTGAGTTTCCTTGAGAGCTGCTTGGAAGCCTGATGGTGTGTGAAGTTAGTGAGCCAAATGGAGTTGTTCTCCCACAAGAACCACTCGGTTGATCCTTCTTCAATATGCCCTTCACCAACATGCAGTGTTTCCTTGATTGAATTAGCTCTCACACCAATATTTGCGTCTAGAGCCTTTGCATTGAGGGCTATCTGAAAACGGCTGTGGCGCTGAAGTTGCCTGTGAATGTGGAGTTGGTGGCATGTGAAACCCGCATGTGGAGCATTCGTTTGTGTGGGATACTGACCAAGTTTCATTTCAGTCCTAGGCACACAAAGATCATTAAGCATAGAGTGTGAAAACTGAGTTTCCTTGAGAGCTACTTGGAAGCCTGATGGTGTGTGAAGTTAGGGAGCCAAATGGAGTTGTTCTCCCACAAGAACCACTCGGCTGATCCTTCTTCAATATGCCCTTCACCAACATGCAGTGTTTCCTTGATTGAATTAGCTCTCACACCAATATTTGCGTCTAGAGCCTTTGCTTTGAGGGCTATCTGAAAACGGCTGTGGCGCTGAAGTTGCCTGTGAATGTGGAGTTGGTGGCATGTGAAACCCGCATGTGGAGCATTCGTTTGTGTGGGATGCTGACCAAGCTTCATTTCAGTCCTAGGCACACAAAGGGCACTAAGCATAGAGTGTGAAAACTGAGTTTCCTTGAGAGCTGCTTGGAAGCCTGATGGTGTGTGAAGTTAGTGAGCCAAATGGAGTTGTTCTCCCACAAGAACCACTCGGCTGATCCTTCTTCAATATGCCCTTCACCAACATGCAGTGTTTCCTTGATTGAATTAGCTCTCACACCAATATTTGCGTCTAGAGCCTTTGCATTGAGGGCTATCTGAAAACGGCTGTGGCGCTGAAGTTGCCTGTGAATGTGGAGTTGGTGGCATGTGAAACCCGCATGTGGAGCATTCGTTTGTGTGGGATACTGACCAAGTTTCATTTCAGTCCTAGGCACACAAAGGGCATTAAGCATAGAGTGTGAAAACTGAGTTTCCTTGAGAGCTACTTGGAAGCCTGATGGTGTGTGAAGTTAGGGAGCCAAATGGAGTTGTTCTCCCACAAGAACCACTCGGCTGATCCTTCTTCAATATGCCCTTCACCAACATGCAGTGTTTCCTTGATTGAATTAGCTCTCACACCAATATTTGCGTCTAGAGCCTTTGCTTTGAGGGCTATCTGAAAACGGCTGTGGCGCTGAAGTTGCCTGTGAATGTGGAGTTGGTGGCATGTGAAACCCGCATGTGGAGCATTCGTTTGTGTGGGATGCTGACCAAGCTTCATTTCAGTCCTAGGCACACAAAGGGCACTAAGCATAGAGTGTGAAAACTGAGTTTCCTTGAGAGCTGCTTGGAAGCCTGATGGTGTGTGAAGTTAGTGAGCCAAATGGAGTTGTTCTCCCACAAGAACCACTCGGCTGATCCTTCTTCAATATGCCCTTCACCAACATGCAGTGTTTCCTTGATTGAATTAGCTCTCACACCAATATTTGCGTCTAGAGCCTTTGCATTGAGGGCTATCTGAAAACGGCTGTGGCGCTGAAGTTGCCTGTGAATGTGGAGTTGGTGGCATGTGAAACCCGCATGTGGAGCATTCGTTTGTGTGGGATGCTCTCCAAGCTTCATTTCAGTCCTAGGCACACAAAGGGCATTAAGCATAGAGTGTGAAAACTGAGTTTCCTTGAGAGCTGCTTGGAAGCCTGATGGTGTGTGAAGTTAGTGAGCCAAATGGAGTTGTTCTCCCACAAGAACCACTCGGCTGATCCTTCTTCAATATGCCCTTCACCAACATGCAGTGTTTCCTTGATTGAATTAGCTCTCACTCCAATATTTGCGTCTAGAGCCTTTGCTTTGAGGGCTATCTGAAAACGGCTGTGGCGCTGAAGTTGCCTGTGAATGTGGAGTTGGTGGCATGTGAAACCCGCATGTGGAGCATTCGTTTGTGTGGGATGCTGACCAAGCTTCATTTCAGTCCTAGGCACTCAAAGGGCACTAAGCATAGAGTGTGAAAACTGAGTTTCCTTGAGAGCTGCTTGGAAGCCTGATGGTGTGTGAAGTTAGTGAGCCAAATGGAGTTGTTCTCCCACAAGAACCACTCGGCTGATCCTTCTTCAATATGCCCTTCACCAACATGCAGTGTTTCCTTGATTGAATTAGCTCTCACACCAATATTTGCGTCTAGAGCCTTTGCATTGAGGGCTATCTGAAAATGGCTGTGGCGCTGAAGTTGCCTGTGAATGTGGAGTTGGTGGCATGTGAAACCCGCATGTGGAGCATTCGTTTGTGTGGGACGCTGACCAGGTTCATTCCTAGATAATGCACTCAAAGGGGACTAATCATAGAGTGTGAAAACTGAGTTTCCTTGAGAGCTGCTTGGAAGCCTGATGGTGTGTGAAGTTAGTGAGCCAAATGGAGTTGTTCTCCCACAAGAATCACTCGGCTGATCCTTCTTCAATATGCCCTTCACCAACATGCAGTGTTTCCTTGATTGAATTAGCTCTCACACCAATATTTGCGTCTAGAGCCTTTGCATTGTGGGCTATCTGAAAACGGCTGTGGCGCTGAAGTTGCCTGTGAATGTGGAGTTGGTGGCATGTGAAACCCGCATGTGGAGCATTCGTTTGTGTGGGATGCTCTACCAGGTTCATTCGTAGATAATGCACTCAAAGGGCACTAAGCATAGAGTGTGAAAACTGAGTTTCCTTGAGAGCTGCTTGGAAGCCTGATGGTGTGTGAAGTTAGTGAGCCAAATGGAGTTGTTCTCCCACAAGAACCACTCGGCTGATCCTTCTTCAATATGCCCTTCACCAACATGCAGTGTTTCCTTGATTGAATTAGCTCTCACACCAATATTTGCGTCTAGAGCCTTTGCATTGAGGGCTATCTGAAAACGGCTGTGGCGCTGAAGTTGCCTGTGAATGTGGAGTTGGTGGCATGTGAAACCCGCATGTGGAGCATTCGTTTGTGTGGGATGCTGACCAGGTTCATTCCTAGATAATGCACTCAAAGGGCACTAAGCATAGAGTGTGAAAACTGAGTTTCCTTGAGAGCTGCTTGGAAGCCTGATGGTGTGTGAAGTTAGTGAGCCAAATGGAGTTGTTCTCCCACAAGAACCACTCGGCTGATCCTTCTTCAATATGCCCTTCACCAACATGCAGTGTTTCCTTGATTGAATTAGCTCTCACACCAATATTTGCGTCTAGAGCCTTTGCATTGAGGGCTATCTGAAAAAGGCTGTGGCGCTGAAGTTGCCTGTGAATGTGGAGTTGGTGGCATGTGAAACCCGCATGTGGAGCATTCGTTTGTGTGGCTGACCAAGCTCTACCAGGTTCATTCCTAGATAATGCACTCAAAGGGCACTAAACATAGAGCGTGAAACCTGAGTTTCCTTGAGAGCTGCTTGGAAGCCTGATGGTGTGTGAAGTTAGTGAGCCAAATGGAGTTGTTCTCCCACAAGAACCACTCGGCTGATCCTTCTTCAATATGCCCTTCACCAACATGCAGTGTTTCCTTGATTGAATTAGCTCTCACACCAATATTTGCGTCTAGAGCCTTTGCATTGAGGGCTATCTGAAAACGGCTGTGGCGCTGAAGTTGCCTGTGAATGTGGAGTTGGTGGCATGTGAAACCCGCATGTGGAGCATTCGTTTGTGTGGCTGACCAAGCTCTACCAGGTTCATTCCTAGATAATGCATTCAAAGGGCACTAAACATAGAGCGTGAAACCTGAGTTTCCTTGAGAGCTGCTTGGAAGCCTGATGGTGTGTGAAGTTAGTGAGCCAAATGGAGTTGTTCTCCCACAAGAACCACTCGGCTGATCCTTCTTCAATATGCCCTTCACCAACATGCAGTGTTTCCTTGATTGAATTAGCTCTCACACCAATATTTGCGTCTAGAGCCTTTGCATTGAGGGCTATCTGAAAACGGCTGTGGCGCTGAAGTTGCCTGTGAATGTGGAGTTGGTGGCATGTGAAACCCGCATGTGGAGCATTCGTTTGTGTGGGACGCTGACCAGGTTCATTCCTAGATAATGCACTCAAAGGGCACTAAGCATAGAGTGTGAAAACTGAGTTTCCTTGAGAGCTGCTTGGAAGCCTGATGGTGTGTGAAGTTAGTGAGCCAAATGGAGTTGTTCTCCCACAAGAATCACTCGGCTGATCCTTCTTCAATATGCCCTTCACCAACATGCAGTGTTTCCTTGATTGAATTAGCTCTCACACCAATATTTGCGTCTAGAGCCTTTGCATTGAGGGCTATCTGAAAACGGCTGTGGCGCTGAAGTTGCCTGTGAATGTGGAGTTGGTGGCATGTGAAACCCGCATGTGGAGCATTCGTTTGTGTGGGATGCTCTACCAGGTTCTTTGCTAGATAATGCACTCAAAGGGCACTAAGCATAGAGTGTGAAAACTGAGTTTCCTTGAGAGCTGCTTGGAAGCCTGATGGTGTGTGAAGTTAGTGAGCCAAATGGAGTTGTTCTCCCACAAGAACCACTCGGCTGATCCTTCTTCAATATGCCCTTCACCAACATGCAGTGTTTCCTTGATTGAATTAGCTCTCACACCAATATTTGCGTCTAGAGCCTTTGCATTGAGGGCTATCTGAAAATGGCTGTGGCGCTGAAGTTGCCTGTGAATGTGGAGTTGGTGGCATGTGAAACCCGCATGTGGAGCATTCGTTTGTGTGGGATGCTCTTCCAGGTTCATTCCTAAATAATGCACTCAAAGGGCACTAAACATAGAGTGTGAAAACTGAGTTTCCTTGAGAGCTGCTTGGAAGCCTGATGGTGTGTGAAGTTAGTGAGCCAAATGGAGTTGTTCTCCGACAAGAACCACTCAGCTGATCCTTCTTCAATATGCCCTTCACCAACATGCAGTGTTTCCTTGATTGAATTAGCTCTCACACCAATATTTGCGTCTAGAGCCTTTGCATTGAGGGCTATCTGAAAACGGCTGTGGCGCTGAAGTTGCCTGTGAATGTGGAGTTGGTGGCATGTGAAACCCGGATGTGGAGCATTCGTTTGTGTGGCTGACCAAGCTCTACCAGGTTCATTCCTAGATAATGCACTCAAAGGGCACTAAACATAGAGCGTGAAACCTGAGTTTCCTTGAGAGCTGCTTGGAAGCCTGATGGTGTGTGAAGTTAGTGAGCCAAATGGAGTTGTTCTCCCACAAGAACCCCTCGGCTGATCCTTCTTCAATATGCCCTTCACCAACATGCAGTGTTTCCTTGATTGAATTAGCTCTCACACCAATATTTGCGTCTAGAGCCTTTGCATTGAGGGCTATCTGAAAACGGCTGTGGCGCTGAAGTTGCCTGTGAATGTGGAGTTGGTGGCATGTGAAACCCGCATGTGGAGCATTCGTTTGTGTGGGATGCTGACCAAGTTTCATTTCAGTCCTAGGCACACAAAGGGCATTAAGCATAGAGTGTGAAAACTGAGTTTCCTTGAGAGCTACTTGGAAGCCTGATGGTGTGTGAAGTTAGGGAGCCAAATGGAGTTGTTCTCCCACAAGAACCACTCGGCTGATCCTTCTTCAATATGCCCTTCACCAACATGCAGTGTTTCCTTGATTGAATTAGCTCTCACACCAATATTTGCGTCTAGAGCCTTTGCTTTGAGGGCTATCTGAAAACGGCTGTGGCGCTGAAGTTGCCTGTGAATGTGGAGTTGGTGGCATGTGAAACCCGCATGTGGAGCATTCGTTTGTGTGGGATGCTGACCAAGCTTCATTTCAGTCCTAGGCACACAAAGGGCACTAAGCATAGAGTGTGAAAACTGAGTTTCCTTGAGAGCTGCTTGGAAGCCTGATGGTGTGTGAAGTTAGTGAGCCAAATGGAGTTGTTCTCCCACAAGAACCACTCGGCTGATCCTTCTTCAATATGCCCTTCACCAACATGCAGTGTTTCCTTGATTGAATTAGCTCTCACACCAATATTTGCGTCTAGAGCCTTTGCATTGAGGGCTATCTGAAAACGGCTGTGGCGCTGAAGTTGCCTGTGAATGTGGAGTTGGTGGCATGTGAAACCCGCATGTGGAGCATTCGTTTGTGTGGGATGATCTACCAGGTTCATTCCTAGATAATGCACTCAAAGGGCACTAAGCATAGAGTGTGAAAACTGAGTTTCCTTGAGAGCTGCTTGGAAGCCTGATGGTGTGTGAAGTTAGTGAGCCAAATGGAGTTGTTCTCCCACAAGAACCACTCGGCTGATCCTTCTTCAATATGCCCTTCACCAACATGCAGTGTTTCCTTGATTGAATTAGCTCTCACACCAATATTTGCGTCTAGAGCCTTTGCATTGAGGGCTATCTGAAAACGGCTGTGGCGCTGAAGTTGCCTGTGAATGTGGAGTTGGTGGCATGTGAAACCCGCATGTGGAGCATTCGTTTGTGTGGCTGACCAAGCTCTACCAGGTTCATTCCTAGATAATGCACTCAAAGGGCACTAAACATAGAGCGTGAAACCTGAGTTTCCTTGAGAGCTGCTTGGAAGCCTGATGGTGTGTGAAGTTAGTGAGCCAAATGGAGTTGTTCTCCCACAAGAACCACTCGGCTGATCCTTCTTCAATATGCCCTTCACCAACATGCAGTGTTTCCTTGATTGAATTAGCTCTCACACCAATATTTGCGTCTAGAGCCTTTGCATTGAGGGCTATCTGAAAACGGCTGTGGCGCTGAAGTTGCCTGTGAATGTGGAGTTGGTGGCATGTGAAACCCGCATGTGGAGCATTCGTTTGTGTGGGATGCTCTCCAAGCTTCATTTCAGTCCTAGGCACACAAAGGGCATTAAGCATAGAGTGTGAAAACTGAGTTTCCTTGAGAGCTGCTTGGAAGCCTGATGGTGTGTGAAGTTAGTGAGCCAAATGGAGTTGTTCTCCCACAAGAACCACTCGGCTGATCCTTCTTCAATATGCCCTTCACCAACATGCAGTGTTTCCTTGATTGAATTAGCTCTCACACCAATATTTGCGTCTAGAGCCTTTGCTTTGAGGGCTATCTGAAAACGGCTGTGGCGCTGAAGTTGCCTGTGAATGTGGAGTTGGTGGCATGTGAAACCCGCATGTGGAGCATTCGTTTGTGTGGGATGCTGACCAAGCTTCATTTCAGTCCTAGGCACACAAAGGGCACTAAGCATAGAGTGTGAAAACTGAGTTTCCTTGAGAGCTGCTTGGAAGCCTGATGGTGTGTGAAGTTAGTGAGCCAAATGGAGTTGTTCTCCCACAAGAACCACTCGGCTGATCCTTCTTCAATATGCCCTTCACCAACATGCAGTGTTTCCTTGATTGAATTAGCTCTCACACCAATATTTGCGTCTAGAGCCTTTGCATTGTGGGCTATCTGAAAACGGCTGTGGCGCTGAAGTTGCCTGTGAATGTGGAGTTGGTGGCATGTGAAACCCGCATGTGGAGCATTCGTTTGTGTGGGATGCTGACCAAGTTTCATTTCAGTCCTAGGCACACAAAGGGCATTAAGCATAGAGTGTGAAAACTGAGTTTCCTTGAGAGCTGCTTGGAAGCCTGATGGTGTGTGAAGTTAGTGAGCCAAATGGAGTTGTTCTCCCACAAGAACCACTCGGCTGATCCTTCTTCAATATGCCCTTCACCAACATGCAGTGTTTCCTTGATTGAATTAGCTCTCACACCAATATTTGCGTCTATAGCCTTTGCATTGAGGGCTATCTGAAAACGGCTGTGGCGCTGAAGTTGCCTGTGAATGTGGAGTTGGTGGCATGTGAAACCCGCATGTGGAGCATTCGTTTGTGTGGGATGCTCTTCCAGGTTCATTCCTAAATAATGCACTCAAAGGGCACTAAACATAGAGTGTGAAAACTGAGTTTCCTTGAGAGCTGCTTGGAAGCCTGATGGTGTGTGAAGTTAGTGAGCCAAATGGAGTTATTCTCCCACAAGAACCACTCGGCTGATCCTTCTTCAATATGCCCTTCACCAACATGCAGTGTTTCCTTGATTGAATTAGCTCTCACACCAATATTTGCGTCTAGAGCCTTTGCATTGAGGGCTATCTGAAAACGGCTGTGGCGCTGAAGTTGCCTGTGAATGTGGAGTTGGTGGCATGTGAAACCCGCATGTGGAGCATTCGTTTATGTGGGATGCTGACCAAGCTTCATTTCAGTCCTAGGCACTCAAAGGGCACTAAGCATAGAGTGTGAAAACTGAGTTTCCTTGAGAGCTGCTTGGAAGCCTGATGGTGTGTGAAGTTAGTGAGCCAAATGGAGTTGTTCTCCCACAAGAACCACTCGGCTGATCCTTCTTCAATATGCCCTTCACCAACATGCAGTGTTTCCTTGATTGAATTAGCTCTCACACCAATATTTGCGTCTAGAGCCTTTGCATTGAGGGCTATCTGAAAACGGCTGTGGCGCTGAAGTTGCCTGTGAATGTGGAGTTGGTGGCATGTGAAACCCGCATGTGGAGCATTCGTTTGTGTGGCTGACCAAGCTCTACCAGGTTCATTCCTAGATAATGCACTCAAAGGGCACTAAACATAGAGCGTGAAACTGAGTTTCCTTGAGAGCTGCTTGGAAGCCTGATGGTGTGTGAAGTTAGTGAGCCAAATGGAGTTGTTCTCCCACAAGAACCACTCGGCTGATCCTTCTTCAATATGCCCTTCACCAACATGCAGTGTTTCCTTGATTGAATTAGCTCTCACACCAATATTTGCGTCTAGAGCCTTTGCATTGAGGGCTATCTGAAAACGGCTGTGGCGCTGAAGTTGCCTGTGAATGTGGAGTTGGTGGCATGTGAAACCCGCATGTGGAGCATTCGTTTGTGTGGGATGCTCTACCAGGTTCATTTCAGTCCTAGCCATACAAAGGGCACTAAGCATAGAGTGTGAAAACTGAGTTTCCTTGAGAGCTGCTTGGAAGCCTGATGGTGTGTGAAGTTAGTGAGCCAAATGGAGTTGTTCTCCCACAAGAACCACTCGGCTGATCCTTCTTCACTATGCCCTTCACCAACATGCAGTGTTTCCTTGATTGAATTAGCTCTCACACCAATATTTGCGTCTAGAGCCTTTGCATTGAGGGCTATCTGAAAACGGCTGTGGCGCTGATGTTGCCTGTGAATGTGGAGTTGGTGGCATGTGAAACCCGCATGTGGAGCATTCGTTTGTGTGGGATGCTGACCAAGCTCTACCAGGTTCATTCCTAGATAATGCACTCAAAGGGCACTAAACATAGAGCGTGAAACCTGAGTTTCCTTGAGAGCTGCTTGGAAGCCTGATGGTGTGTGAAGTTAGTGAGCCGAATGGAGTTGTTCTCCCACAAGAACCACTCGGCTGATCCTTCTTCAATATGCCCTTGACCAACATGCAGTGTTTCCTTGATTGAATTAGCTCTCACACCAATATTTGCGTCTAGAGCCTTTGCATTGAGGGCTATCTGAAAACGGCTGTGGCGCTGAAGTTGCCTGTCAATGTGGAGTTGGTGGCATGTGAAACCCGCATGTGGAGCATTCGTTTGTGTGGCTGACCAAGCTCTACCAGGTTCATTTCAGTCCTAGCCATACAAAGGGCACTAAGCATAGAGTGTGAAAACTGAGTTTCCTTGAGAGCTGCTTGGAAGCCTGATGGTGTGTGAAGTTAGTGAGCCAAATGGAGTTGTTCTCCCACAAGAACCACTCGGCTGATCCTTCTTCAATATGCCCTTCACCAACATGCAGTGTTTCCTTGATTGAATTAGCTCTCACACCAATATTTGCGTCTAGAGCCTTTGCATTGAGGGCTATCTGAAAATGGCTGTGGCGCTGAAGTTGCCTGTGAATGTGGAGTTGGTGGCATGTGAAACCCGCATGTGGAGCATTCGTTTGTGTGGGATGCTCTTCCAGGTTCATTCCTAAATAATGCACTCAAAGGGCACTAAACATAGAGTGTGAAAACTGAGTTTCCTTGAGAGCTGCTTGGAAGCCTGATGGTGTGTGAAGTTAGTGAGCCAAATGGAGTTATTCTCCCACAAGAACCACTCGGCTGATCCTTCTTCAATATGCCCTTCACCAACATGCAGTGTTTCCTTGATTGAATTAGCTCTCACACCAATATTTGCGTCTAGAGCCTTTGCATTGAGGGCTATCTGAAAACGGCTGTGGCGCTGAAGTTGCCTGTGAATGTGGAGTTGGTGGCATGTGAAACCCGGATGTGGAGCATTCGTTTGTGTGGCTGACCAAGCTCTACCAGGTTCATTCCTAGATAATGCACTCAAAGGGCAGTAAACATAGAGCGTGAAACCTGAGTTTCCTTGAGAGCTGCTTGGAAGCCTGATGGTGTGTGAAGTTAGTGAGCCAAATGGAGTTGTTCTCCCACAAGAACCACTCGGCTGATCCTTCTTCAATATGCCCTTCACCAACATGCAGTGTTTCCTTGATTGAATTAGCTCTCACACCAATATTTGCGTCTAGAGCCTTTGCATTGAGGGCTATCTGAAAACGGCTGTGGCGCTGAAGTTGCCTGTGAATGTGGAGTTGGTGGCATGTGAAACCCGCATGTGGAGCATTCGTTTGTGTGGGATGCTGACCAAGTTTCATTTCAGTCCTAGGCACACAAAGGGCATTAAGCATAGAGTGTGAAAACTGAGTTTCCTTGAGAGCTACTTGGAAGCCTGATGGTGTGTGAAGTTAGGGAGCCAAATGGAGTTGTTCTCCCACAAGAACCACTCGGCTGATCCTTCTTCAATATGCCCTTCACCAACATGCAGTGTTTCCTTGATTGAATTAGCTCTCACACCAATATTTGCGTCTAGAGCCTTTGCTTTGAGGGCTATCTGAAAACGGCTGTGGCGCTGAAGTTGCCTGTGAATGTGGAGTTGGTGGCATGTGAAACCCGCATGTGGAGCATTCGTTTGTGTGGGATGCTGACCAAGCTTCATTTCAGTCCTAGGCACACAAAGGGCATTAAGCATAGAGTGTGAAAACTGAGTTTCCTTGAGAGCTGCTTGGAAGCCTGATGGTGTGTGAAGTTAGTGAGCCAAATGGAGTTGTTCTCCCACAAGAACCACTCGGCTGATCCTTCTTCAATATGCCCTTCACCAACATGCAGTGTTTCCTTGATTGAATTAGCTCTCACACCAATATTTGCGTCTAGAGCCTTTGCATTGTGGGCTATCTGAAAACGGCTGTGGCGCTGAAGTTGCCTGTGAATGTGGAGTTGGTGGCATGTGAAACCCGCATGTGGAGCATTCGTTTGTGTGGGATGCTCTACCAGGTTCATTCGTAGATAATGCACTCAAAGGGCACTAAGCATAGAGTGTGAAAACTGAGTTTCCTTGAGAGCTGCTTGGAAGCCTGATGGTGTGTGAAGTTAGTGAGCCAAATGGAGTTGTTCTCCCACAAGAACCACTCGGCTGATCCTTCTTCAATATGCCCTTCACCAACATGCAGTGTTTCCTTGATTGAATTAGCTCTCACACCAATATTTGCGTCTAGAGCCTTTGCATTGAGGGCTATCTGAAAACGGCTGTGGCGCTGAAGTTGCCTGTGAATGTGGAGTTGGTGGCATGTGAAACCCGCATGTGGAGCATTCGTTTGTGTGGGATGCTGACCAGGTTCATTCCTAGATAATGCACTCAAAGGGCACTAAGCATAGAGTGTGAAAACTGAGTTTCCTTGAGAGCTGCTTGGAAGCCTGATGGTGTGTGAAGTTAGTGAGCCAAATGGAGTTGTTCTCCCACAAGAACCACTCGGCTGATCCTTCTTCAATATGCCCTTCACCAACATGCAGTGTTTCCTTGATTGAATTAGCTCTCACACCAATATTTGCGTCTAGAGCCTTTGCATTGAGGGCTATCTGAAAACGGCTGTGGCGCTGAAGTTGCCTGTGAATGTGGAGTTGGTGGCATGTGAAACCCGCATGTGGAGCATTCGTTTGTGTGGGATGCTCTACCAGGTTCATTCCTAGATAATGCACTCAAAGGGCACTAAGCATAGAGTGTGAAAACTGAGTTTCCTTGAGAGCTGCTTGGAAGCCTGATGGTGTGTGAAGTTAGTGAGCCAAATGGAGTTGTTCTCCACAAGAACCACTCGGCTGATCCTTCTTCAATATGCCCTTCACCAACATGCAGTGTTTCCTTGATTGAATTAGCTCTCACACCAATATTTGCGTCTAGAGCCTTTGCATTGAGGGCTATCTGAAAACGGCTGTGGCGCTGAAGTTGCCTGTGAATGTGGAGTTGGTGGCATGTGAAACCCGCATGTGGAGCATTCGTTTGTGTGGCTGACCAAGCTCTACCAGGTTCATTCCTAGATAATGCACTCAAAGGGCACTAAACATAGAGCGTGAAACCTGAGTTTCCTTGAGAGCTGCTTGGAAGCCTGATGGTGTGTGAAGTTAGTGAGCCAAATGGAGTTGTTCTCCCACAAGAACCACTCGGCTGATCCTTCTTCAATATGCCCTTCACCAACATGCAGTGTTTCCTTGATTGAATTAGCTCTCACACCAATATTTGCGTCTAGAGCCTTTGCATTGAGGGCTATCTGAAAACGGCTGTGGCGCTGAAGTTGCCTGTGAATGTGGAGTTGGTGGCATGTGAAACCCGCATGTGGAGCATTCGTTTGTGTGGGATGCTCTCCAAGCTTCATTTCAGTCCTAGCCACACAAAGGGCATTAAGCATAGAGTGTGAAAACTGAGTTTCCTTGAGAGCTGCTTGGAAGCCTGATGGTGTGTGAAGTTAGTGAGCCAAATGGAGTTGTTCTCCCACAAGAACCACTCGGCTGATCCTTCTTCAATATGCCCTTCACCAACATGCAGTGTTTCCTTGATTGAATTAGCTCTCACACCAATATTTGCGTCTAGAGCCTTTGCTTTGAGGGCTATCTGAAAACGGCTGTGGCGCTGAAGTTGCCTGTGAATGTGGAGTTGGTGGCATGTGAAACCCGCATGTGGAGCATTCGTTTGTGTGGGATGCTGACCAAGCTTCATTTCAGTCCTAGGCACACAAAGGGCACTAAGCATAGAGTGTGAAAACTGAGTTTCCTTGAGAGCTGCTTGGAAGCCTGATGGTGTGTGAAGTTAGTGAGCCAAATGGAGTTGTTCTCCCACAAGAACCACTCGGCTGATCCTTCTTCAATATGCCCTTCACCAACATGCAGTGTTTCCTTGATTGAATTAGCTCTCACACCAATATTTGCGTCTAGAGCCTTTGCATTGAGGGCTATCTGAAAACGGCTGTGGCGCTGAAGTTGCCTGTGAATGTGGAGTTGGTGGCATGTGAAACCCGCATGTGGAGCATTCGTTTGTGTGGGATGCTCTACCAAGTTCATTCCTAGATAATGCACTCAAAGGGCACTAAGCATAGAGTGTGAAAACTGAGTTTCCTTGAGAGCTGCTTGGAAGCCTGATGGTGTGTGAAGTTAGTGAGCCAAATGGAGTTGTTCTCCCACAAGAACCACTCGGCTGATCCTTCTTCAATATGCCCTTCACCAACATGCAGTGTTTCCTTGATTGAATTAGCTCTCACACCAATATTTGCGTCTAGAGCCTTTGCATTGAGGGCTATCTGAAAACGGCTGTGGCGCTGAAGTTGCCTGAGAATGTGGAGTTGGTGGCATGTGAAACCCGCATGTGGAGCATTCGTTTGTGTGGGACGCTGACCAGGTTCATTCCTAGATAATGCACTCAAAGGGCACTAAGCATAGAGTGTGAAAACTGAGTTTCCTTGAGAGCTGCTTGGAAGCCTGATGGTGTGTGAAGTTAGTGAGCCAAATGGAGTTGTTCTCCCACAAGAATCACTCGGCTGATCCTTCTTCAATATGCCCTTCACCAACATGCAGTGTTTCCTTGATTGAATTAGCTCTCACACCAATATTTGCGTCTAGAGCCTTTGCATTGAGGGCTATCTGAAAACGGCTGTGGCGCTGAAGTTGCCTGTGAATGTGGAGTTGGTGGCATGTGAAACCCGCATGTGGAGCATTCGTTTATGTGGGATGCTCACCAAGCTTCTCTTCAGTCCTAGGCACTCAAAGGGCACTAAGCATAGAGTGTGAAAACTGAGTTTCCTTGAGAGCTGCTTGGAAGCCTGATGGTGTGTGAAGTTAGTGAGCCAAATGGAGTTGTTCTCCCACAAGAACCACTCGGCTGATCCTTCTTCAATATGCCCTTCACCAACATGCAGTGTTTCCTTGATTGAATTAGCTCTCACACCAATATTTGCGTCTAGAGCCTTTGCATTGAGGGCTATCTGAAAACGGCTGTGGCGCTGAAGTTGCCTGTGAATGTGGAGTTGGTGGCATGTGAAACCCGCATGTGGAGCATTCGTTTGTGTGGGATGCTCTACCAAGTTCATTCCTAGATAATGCACTCAAAGGGCACTAAGCATAGAGTGTGAAAACTGAGTTTCCTTGAGAGCTGCTTGGAAGCCTGATGGTGTGTGAAGTTAGTGAGCCAAATGGAGTTGTTCTCCCACAAGAACCACTCGGCTGATCCTTCTTCAATATGCCCTTCACCAACATGCAGTGTTTCCTTGATTGAATTAGCTCTCACACCAATATTTGCGTCTAGAGCCTTTGCATTGAGGGCTATCTGAAAATGGCTGTGGCGCTGAAGTTGCCTGAGAATGTGGAGTTGGTGGCATGTGAAACCCGCATGTGGAGCATTCGTTTGTGTGGGACGCTGACCAGGTTCATTCCTAGATAATGCACTCAAAGGGCACTAAGCATAGAGTGTGAAAACTGAGTTTCCTTGAGAGCTGCTTGGAAGCCTGATGGTGTGTGAAGTTAGTGAGCCAAATGGAGTTGTTCTCCCACAAGAATCACTCGGCTGATCCTTCTTCAATATGCCCTTCACCAACATGCAGTGTTTCCTTGATTGAATTAGCTCTCACACCAATATTTGCGTCTAGAGCCTTTGCATTGAGGGCTATCTGAAAACGGCTGTGGCGCTGAAGTTGCCTGTGAATGTGGAGTTGGTGGCATGTGAAACCCGCATGTGGAGCATTCGTTTATGTGGGATGCTCACCAAGCTTCTCTTCAGTCCTAGGCACTCAAAGGGCACTAAGCATAGAGTGTGAAAACTGAGTTTCCTTGAGAGCTGCTTGGAAGCCTGATGGTGTGTGAAGTTAGTGAGCCAAATGGAGTTGTTCTCCCACAAGAACCACTCGGCTGATCCTTCTTCAATATGCCCTTCACCAACATGCAGTGTTTCCTTGATTGAATTAGCTCTCACACCAATATTTGCGTCTAGAGCCTTTGCATTGAGGGCTATCTGAAAACGGCTGTGGCGCTGAAGTTGCCTGTGAATGTGGAGTTGGTGGCATGTGAAACCCGCATGTGGAGCATTCGTTTGTGTGGGATGCTGACCAAGCTCTACCAGGTTCATTCCTAGATAATGCACTCAAAGGGCACTAAACATAGAGCGTGAAACCTGAGTTTCCTTGAGAGCTGCTTGGAAGCCTGATGGTGTGTGAAGTTAGTGAGCCGAATGGAGTTGTTCTCCCACAAGAACCACTCGGCTGATCCTTCTTCAATATGCCCTTCACCAACATGCAGTGTTTCCTTGATTGAATTAGCTCTCACACCAATATTTGCGTCTAGAGCCTTTGCATTGAGAGCTATCTGAAAACGGCTGTGGCGCTGAAGTTGCCTCTGAATGTGGAGTTGGTGGCATGTGAAACCCGCATGTGGAGCATTCGTTTGTGTGGCTGACCAAGCTCTACCAGGTTCATTTCAGTCCTATCCATACAAAGGGCACTAAGCATAGAGTGTGAAAACTGAGTTTCCTTGAGAGCTGCTTGGAAGCCTGATGGTGTGTGAAGTTAGTGAGCCGAATGGAGTTGTTCTCCCACAAGAACCACTCGGCTGATCCTTCTTCAATATGCCCTTCACCAACATGCAGTGTTTCCTTGATTGAATTAGCTCTCACACCAATATTTGCGTCTAGAGCCTTTGCATTGAGGGCTATCTGAAAACGGCTGTGGTGCTGAAGTTGCCTGTGAATGTGGAGTTGGTGGCATGTGAAACCCGCATGTGGAGCATTCGTTTGTGTGGGATGCTCTACCAGGTTCATTTCAGTCCTAGCCATACAAAGGGCACTAAGCATAGAGTGTGAAAACTGAGTTTCCTTGAGAGCTGCTTGGAAGCCTGATGGTGTGTGAAGTTAGTGAGCCAAATGGAGTTGTTCTCCCACAAGAATCACTCGGCTGATCCTTCTTCAATATGCCCTTCACCAACATGCAGTGTTTCCTTGATTGAATTAGCTCTCACACCAATATTTGCGTCTAGAGCCTTTGCATTGAGGGCTATCTGAAAATGGCTGTGGCGCTGAAGTTGCCTGTGAATGTGGAGTTGGTGGCAAGTGAAACCCGCATGTGGAGCATTCGTTTGTGTGGGATGCTCTTCCAGGTTCATTCCTAAATAATGCACTCAAAGGGCACTAAACATAGAGTGTGAAAACTGAGTTTCCTTGAGAGCTGCTTGGAAGCCTGATGGTGTGTGAAGTTAGTGAGCCAAATGGAGTTATTCTCCCACAAGAACCACTCGGCTGATCCTTCTTCAATATGCCCTTCACCAACATGCAGTGTTTCCTTGATTGAATTAGCTCCCACACCAATATTTGCGTCTAGAGCCTTTGCATTGAGGGCTATCTGAAAACGGCTGTGGCGCTGAAGTTGCCTGTGAATGTGGAGTTGGTGGCATGTGAAACCCGCATGTGGAGCATTCGTTTGTGTGGCTGACCAAGCTCTACCAGGTTCATTCCTAGATAATGCACTCAAAGGGCACTAAACATAGAGCGTGAAACCTGAGTTTCCTTGAGAGCTGCTTGGAAGCCTGATGGTGTGTGAAGTTAGTGAGCCAAATGGAGTTGTTCTCCCACAAGAACCACTCGGTTGATCCTTCTTCAATATGCCCTTCACCAACATGCAGTGTTTCCTTGATTGAATTAGCTCTCACACCAATATTTGCGTCTAGAGCCTTTGCATTGAGGGCTATCTGAAAACGGCTGTGGCGCTGAAGTTGCCTGTGAATGTGGAGTTGGTGGCATGTGAAACCCGCATGTGGAGCATTCGTTTGTGTGGGATGCTCTACCAAGTTCATTCCTAGATAATGCACTCAAAGGGCACTAAGCATAGAGTGTGAAAACTGAGTTTCCTTGAGAGCTGCTTGGAAGCCTGATGGTGTGTGAAGTTAGTGAGCCAAATGGAGTTGTTCTCCCACAAGAACCACTCGGCTGATCCTTCTTCAATATGCCCTTCACCAACATGCAGTGTTTCCTTGATTGAATTAGCTCTCACACCAATATTTGCGTCTAGAGCCTTTGCATTGAGGGCTATCTGAAAATGGCTGTGGCGCTGAAGTTGCCTGAGAATGTGGAGTTGGTGGCATGTGAAACCCGCATGTGGAGCATTCGTTTGTGTGGGACGCTGACCAGGTTCATTCCTAGATAATGCACTCAAAGGGCACTAAGCATAGAGTGTGAAAACTGAGTTTCCTTGAGAGCTGCTTGGAAGCCTGATGGTGTGTGAAGTTAGTGAGCCAAATGGAGTTGTTCTCCCACAAGAATCACTCGGCTGATCCTTCTTCAATATGCCCTTCACCAACATGCAGTGTTTCCTTGATTGAATTAGCTCTCACACCAATATTTGCGTCTAGAGCCTTTGCATTGAGGGCTATCTGAAAACGGCTGTGGCGCTGAAGTTGCCTGTGAATGTGGAGTTGGTGGCATGTGAAACCCGCATGTGGAGCATTCGTTTATGTGGGATGCTCACCAAGCTTCTCTTCAGTCCTAGGCACTCAAAGGGCACTAAGCATAGAGTGTGAAAACTGAGTTTCCTTGAGAGCTGCTTGGAAGCCTGATGGTGTGTGAAGTTAGTGAGCCAAATGGAGTTGTTCTCCCACAAGAACCACTCGGCTGATCCTTCTTCAATATGCCCTTCACCAACATGCAGTGTTTCCTTGATTGAATTAGCTCTCACACCAATATTTGCGTCTAGAGCCTTTGCATTGAGGGCTATCTGAAAACGGCTGTGGCGCTGAAGTTGCCTGTGAATGTGGAGTTGGTGGCATGTGAAACCCGCATGTGGAGCATTCGTTTGTGTGGGATGCTGACCAAGCTCTACCAGGTTCATTCCTAGATAATGCACTCAAAGGGCACTAAACATAGAGCGTGAAACCTGAGTTTCCTTGAGAGCTGCTTGGAAGCCTGATGGTGTGTGAAGTTAGTGAGCCGAATGGAGTTGTTCTCCCACAAGAACCACTCGGCTGATCCTTCTTCAATATGCCCTTCACCAACATGCAGTGTTTCCTTGATTGAATTAGCTCTCACACCAATATTTGCGTCTAGAGCCTTTGCATTGAGAGCTATCTGAAAACGGCTGTGGCGCTGAAGTTGCCTCTGAATGTGGAGTTGGTGGCATGTGAAACCCGCATGTGGAGCATTCGTTTGTGTGGCTGACCAAGCTCTACCAGGTTCATTTCAGTCCTATCCATACAAAGGGCACTAAGCATAGAGTGTGAAAACTGAGTTTCCTTGAGAGCTGCTTGGAAGCCTGATGGTGTGTGAAGTTAGTGAGCCGAATGGAGTTGTTCTCCCACAAGAACCACTCGGCTGATCCTTCTTCAATATGCCCTTCACCAACATGCAGTGTTTCCTTGATTGAATTAGCTCTCACACCAATATTTGCGTCTAGAGCCTTTGCATTGAGGGCTATCTGAAAACGGCTGTGGTGCTGAAGTTGCCTGTGAATGTGGAGTTGGTGGCATGTGAAACCCGCATGTGGAGCATTCGTTTGTGTGGGATGCTCTACCAGGTTCATTTCAGTCCTAGCCATACAAAGGGCACTAAGCATAGAGTGTGAAAACTGAGTTTCCTTGAGAGCTGCTTGGAAGCCTGATGGTGTGTGAAGTTAGTGAGCCAAATGGAGTTGTTCTCCCACAAGAACCACTCGGCTGATCCTTCTTCAATATGCCCTTCACCAACATGCAGTGTTTCCTTGATTGAATTAGCTCTCACACCAATATTTGCGTCTAGAGCCTTTGCATTGAGGGCTATCTGAAAATTGCTGTGGCGCTGAAGTTGCCTGTGAATGTGGAGTTGGTGGCAAGTGAAACCCGCATGTGGAGCATTCGTTTGTGTGGGATGCTCTTCCAGGTTCATTCCTAAATAATGCACTCAAAGGGCACTAAACATAGAGTGTGAAAACTGAGTTTCCTTGAGAGCTGCTTGGAAGCCTGATGGTGTGTGAAGTTAGTGAGCCAAATGGAGTTATTCTCCCACAAGAACCACTCGGCTGATCCTTCTTCAATATGCCCTTCACCAACATGCAGTGTTTCCTTGATTGAATTAGCTCCCACACCAATATTTGCGTCTAGAGCCTTTGCATTGAGGGCTATCTGAAAACGGCTGTGGCGCTGAAGTTGCCTGTGAATGTGGAGTTGGTGGCATGTGAAACCCGCATGTGGAGCATTCGTTTGTGTGGCTGACCAAGCTCTACCAGGTTCATTCCTAGATAATGCACTCAAAGGGCACTAAACATAGAGCGTGAAACCTGAGTTTCCTTGAGAGCTGCTTGGAAGCCTGATGGTGTGTGAAGTTAGTGAGCCAAATGGAGTTGTTCTCCCACAAGAACCACTCGGTTGATCCTTCTTCAATATGCCCTTCACCAACATGCAGTGTTTCCTTGATTGAATTAGCTCTCACATCAATATTTGCGTCTAGAGCCTTTGCATTGAGGGCTATCTGAAAACGGCTGTGGCGCTGAAGTTGCCTGTGAATGTGGAGTTGGTGGCATGTGAAACCCGCATGTGGAGCATTCGTTTGTGTGGGATACTGACCAAGTTTCATTTCAGTCCTAGGCACACAAAGATCATTAAGCATAGAGTGTGAAAACTGAGTTTCCTTGAGAGCTACTTGGAAGCCTGATGGTGTGTGAAGTTAGGGAGCCAAATGGAGTTGTTCTCCCACAAGAACCACTCGGCTGATCCTTCTTCAATATGCCCTTCACCAACATGCAGTGTTTCCTTGATTGAATTAGCTCTCACACCAATATTTGCGTCTAGAGCCTTTGCTTTGAGGGCTATCTGAAAACGGCTGTGGCGCTGAAGTTGCCTGTGAATGTGGAGTTGGTGGCATGTGAAACCCGCATGTGGAGCATTCGTTTGTGTGGGATGCTGACCAAGCTTCATTTCAGTCCTAGGCACACAAAGGGCACTAAGCATAGAGTGTGAAAACTGAGTTTCCTTGAGAGCTGCTTGGAAGCCTGATGGTGTGTGAAGTTAGTGAGCCAAATGGAGTTGTTCTCCCACAAGAACCACTCGGCTGATCCTTCTTCAATATGCCCTTCACCAACATGCAGTGTTTCCTTGATTGAATTAGCTCTCACACCAATATTTGCGTCTAGAGCCTTTGCATTGAGGGCTATCTGAAAACGGCTGTGGCGCTGAAGTTGCCTGTGAATGTGGAGTTGGTGGCATGTGAAACCCGCATGTGGAGCATTCGTTTGTGTGGCTGACCAAGCTCTACCAGGTTCATTCCTAGATAATGCACTCAAAGGGCACTAAACATAGAGCGTGAAAACTGAGTTTCCTTGAGAGCTGCTTGGAAGCCTGATGGTGTGTGAAGTTAGTGAGCCAAATGGAGTTGTTCTCCCACAAGAACCACTCGGTTGATCCTTCTTCAATATGCCCTTCACCAACATGCAGTGTTTCCTTGATTGAATTAGCTCTCACACCAATATTTGCGTCTAGAGCCTTTGCATTGAGGGCTATCTGAAAACGGCTGTGGCGCTGAAGTTGCCTGTGAATGTGGAGTTGGTGGCATGTGAAACCCGCATGTGGAGCATTCGTTTGTGTGGGATACTGACCAAGTTTCATTTCAGTCCTAGGCACACAAAGATCATTAAGCATAGAGTGTGAAAACTGAGTTTCCTTGAGAGCTACTTGGAAGCCTGATGGTGTGTGAAGTTAGGGAGCCAAATGGAGTTGTTCTCCCACAAGAACCACTCGGCTGATCCTTCTTCAATATGCCCTTCACCAACATGCAGTGTTTCCTTGATTGAATTAGCTCTCACACCAATATTTGCGTCTAGAGCCTTTGCTTTGAGGGCTATCTGAAAACGGCTGTGGCGCTGAAGTTGCCTGTGAATGTGGAGTTGGTGGCATGTGAAACCCGCATGTGGAGCATTCGTTTGTGTGGGATGCTGACCAAGCTTCATTTCAGTCCTAGGCACACAAAAGGCACTAAGCATAGAGTGTGAAAACTGAGTTTCCTTGAGAGCTGCTTGGAAGCCTGATGGTGTGTGAAGTTAGTGAGCCAAATGGAGTTGTTCTCCCACAAGAACCACTCGGCTGATCCTTCTTCAATATGCCCTTCACCAACATGCAGTGTTTCCTTGATTGAATTAGCTCTCACACCAATATTTGCGTCTAGAGCCTTTGCATTGAGGGCTATCTGAAAACGGCTGTGGCGCTGAAGTTGCCTGTGAATGTGGAGTTGGTGGCATGTGAAACCCGCATGTGGAGCATTCGTTTGTGTGGGATACTGACCAAGTTTCATTTCAGTCCTAGGCACACAAAGGGCATTAAGCATAGAGTGTGAAAACTGAGTTTCCTTGAGAGCTACTTGGAAGCCTGATGGTGTGTGAAGTTAGGGAGCCAAATGGAGTTGTTCTCCCACAAGAACCACTCGGCTGATCCTTCTTCAATATGCCCTTCACCAACATGCAGTGTTTCCTTGATTGAATTAGCTCTCACACCAATATTTGCGTCTAGAGCCTTTGCTTTGAGGGCTATCTGAAAACGGCTGTGGCGCTGAAGTTGCCTGTGAATGTGGAGTTGGTGGCATGTGAAACCCGCATGTGGAGCATTCGTTTGTGTGGGATGCTGACCAAGCTTCATTTCAGTCCTAGGCACACAAAGGGCACTAAGCATAGAGTGTGAAAACTGAGTTTCCTTGAGAGCTGCTTGGAAGCCTGATGGTGTGTGAAGTTAGTGAGCCAAATGGAGTTGTTCTCCCACAAGAACCACTCGGCTGATCCTTCTTCAATATGCCCTTCACCAACATGCAGTGTTTCCTTGATTGAATTAGCTCTCACACCAATATTTGCGTCTAGAGCCTTTGCATTGAGGGCTATCTGAAAACGGCTGTGGCGCTGAAGTTGCCTGTGAATGTGGAGTTGGTGGCATGTGAAACCCGCATGTGGAGCATTCGTTTGTGTGGGATGCTCTCCAAGCTTCATTTCAGTCCTAGGCACACAAAGGGCATTAAGCATAGAGTGTGAAAACTGAGTTTCCTTGAGAGCTGCTTGGAAGCCTGATGGTGTGTGAAGTTAGTGAGCCAAATGGAGTTGTTCTCCCACAAGAACCACTCGGCTGATCCTTCTTCAATATGCCCTTCACCAACATGCAGTGTTTCCTTGATTGAATTAGCTCTCACTCCAATATTTGCGTCTAGAGCCTTTGCTTTGAGGGCTATCTGAAAACGGCTGTGGCGCTGAAGTTGCCTGTGAATGTGGAGTTGGTGGCATGTGAAACCCGCATGTGGAGCATTCGTTTGTGTGGGATGCTGACCAAGCTTCATTTCAGTCCTAGGCACTCAAAGGGCACTAAGCATAGAGTGTGAAAACTGAGTTTCCTTGAGAGCTGCTTGGAAGCCTGATGGTGTGTGAAGTTAGTGAGCCAAATGGAGTTGTTCTCCCACAAGAACCACTCGGCTGATCCTTCTTCAATATGCCCTTCACCAACATGCAGTGTTTCCTTGATTGAATTAGCTCTCACACCAATATTTGCGTCTAGAGCCTTTGCATTGAGGGCTATCTGAAAATGGCTGTGGCGCTGAAGTTGCCTGTGAATGTGGAGTTGGTGGCATGTGAAACCCGCATGTGGAGCATTCGTTTGTGTGGGACGCTGACCAGGTTCATTCCTAGATAATGCACTCAAAGGGGACTAATCATAGAGTGTGAAAACTGAGTTTCCTTGAGAGCTGCTTGGAAGCCTGATGGTGTGTGAAGTTAGTGAGCCAAATGGAGTTGTTCTCCCACAAGAATCACTCGGCTGATCCTTCTTCAATATGCCCTTCACCAACATGCAGTGTTTCCTTGATTGAATTAGCTCTCACACCAATATTTGCGTCTAGAGCCTTTGCATTGTGGGCTATCTGAAAACGGCTGTGGCGCTGAAGTTGCCTGTGAATGTGGAGTTGGTGGCATGTGAAACCCGCATGTGGAGCATTCGTTTGTGTGGGATGCTCTACCAGGTTCATTCGTAGATAATGCACTCAAAGGGCACTAAGCATAGAGTGTGAAAACTGAGTTTCCTTGAGAGCTGCTTGGAAGCCTGATGGTGTGTGAAGTTAGTGAGCCAAATGGAGTTGTTCTCCCACAAGAACCACTCGGCTGATCCTTCTTCAATATGCCCTTCACCAACATGCAGTGTTTCCTTGATTGAATTAGCTCTCACACCAATATTTGCGTCTAGAGCCTTTGCATTGAGGGCTATCTGAAAACGGCTGTGGCGCTGAAGTTGCCTGTGAATGTGGAGTTGGTGGCATGTGAAACCCGCATGTGGAGCATTCGTTTGTGTGGGATGCTGACCAGGTTCATTCCTAGATAATGCACTCAAAGGGCACTAAGCATAGAGTGTGAAAACTGAGTTTCCTTGAGAGCTGCTTGGAAGCCTGATGGTGTGTGAAGTTAGTGAGCCAAATGGAGTTGTTCTCCCACAAGAACCACTCGGCTGATCCTTCTTCAATATGCCCTTCACCAACATGCAGTGTTTCCTTGATTGAATTAGCTCTCACACCAATATTTGCGTCTAGAGCCTTTGCATTGAGGGCTATCTGAAAACGGCTGTGGCGCTGAAGTTGCCTGTGAATGTGGAGTTGGTGGCATGTGAAACCCGCATGTGGAGCATTCGTTTGTGTGGCTGACCAAGCTCTACCAGGTTCATTCCTAGATAATGCACTCAAAGGGCACTAAACATAGAGCGTGAAACCTGAGTTTCCTTGAGAGCTGCTTGGAAGCCTGATGGTGTGTGAAGTTAGTGAGCCAAATGGAGTTGTTCTCCCACAAGAACCACTCGGCTGATCCTTCTTCAATATGCCCTTCACCAACATGCAGTGTTTCCTTGATTGAATTAGCTCTCACACCAATATTTGCGTCTAGAGCCTTTGCATTGAGGGCTATCTGAAAACGGCTGTGGCGCTGAAGTTGCCTGTGAATGTGGAGTTGGTGGCATGTGAAACCCGCATGTGGAGCATTCGTTTGTGTGGGATGCTCTCCAAGCTTCATTTCAGTCCTAGGCACACAAAGGGCATTAAGCATAGAGTGTGAAAACTGAGTTTCCTTGAGAGCTGCTTGGAAGCCTGATGGTGTGTGAAGTTAGTGAGCCAAATGGAGTTGTTCTCCCACAAGAACCACTCGGCTGATCCTTCTTCAATATGCCCTTCACCAACATGCAGTGTTTCCTTGATTGAATTAGCTCTCACACCAATATTTGCGTTTAGAGTCTTTGCTTTGAGGGCTATCTGAAAACGGCTGTGGCGCTGAAGTTGCCTGTGAATGTGGAGTTGGTGGCATGTGAAACCCGCATGTGGAGCATTCGTTTGTGTGGGATGCTGACCAGGTTCATTCCTAGATAATGCACTCAAAGGGCACTAAGCATAGAGTGTGAAAACTGAGTTTCCTTGAGAGCTGCTTGGAAGCCTGATGGTGTGTGAAGTTAGTGAGCCAAATGGAGTTGTTCTCCCACAAGAACCACTCGGCTGATCCTTCTTCAATATGCCCTTCACCAACATGCAGTGTTTCCTTGATTGAATTAGCTCTCACACCAATATTTGCGTCTAGAGCCTTTGCATTGAGGGCTATCTGAAAACGGCTGTGGCGCTGAAGTTGCCTGTGAATGTGGAGTTGGTGGCATGTGAAACCCGCATGTGGAGCATTCGTTTGTGTGGGATGCTCTACCAGGTTCATTCCTAGATAATGCACTCAAAGGGCACTAAGCATAGAGTGTGAAAACTGAGTTTCCTTGAGAGCTGCTTGGAAGCCTGATGGTGTGTGAAGTTAGTGAGCCAAATGGAGTTGTTCTCCCACAAGAACCACTCGGCTGATCCTTCTTCAATATGCCCTTCACCAACATGCAGTGTTTCCTTGATTGAATTAGCTCTCACACCAATATTTGCGTCTAGAGCCTTTGCATTGAGGGCTATCTGAAAATGGCTGTGGCGCTGAAGTTGCCTGTGAATGTGGAGTTGGTGGCATGTGAAACCCGCATGTGGAGCATTCGTTTGTGTGGGACGCTGACCAGGTTCATTCCTAGATAATGCACTCAAAGGGCACTAAGCATAGAGTGTGAAAACTGAGTTTCCTTGAGAGCTGCTTGGAAGCCTGATGGTGTGTGAAGTTAGTGAGCCAAATGGAGTTGTTCTCCCACAAGAATCACTCGGCTGATCCTTCTTCAATATGCCCTTCACCAACATGCAGTGTTTCCTTGATTGAATTAGCTCTCACACCAATATTTGCGTCTAGAGCCTTTGCATTGAGGGCTATCTGAAAACGGCTGTGGCGCTGAAGTTGCCTGTGAATGTGGAGTTGGTGGCATGTGAAACCCGCATGTGGAGCATTCGTTTGTGTGGGATGCTCTACCAGGTTCATTCCTAAATAATGCACTCAAAGGACACTAAACATAGAGTGTGAAAACTGAGTTTCCTTGAGAGCTGCTTGGAAGCCTGATGGTGTGTGAAGTTAGTGAGCCAAATGGAGTTGTTCTCCCACAAGAACCACTCGGCTGATCCTTCTTCAATATGCCCTTCACCAACATGCAGTGTTTCCTTGATTGAATTAGCTCTCACACCAATATTTGCGTCTAGAGCCTTTGCATTGAGGGCTATCTGAAAATGGCTGTGGCGCTGAAGTTGCCTGTGAATGTGGAGTTGGTGGCATGTGAAACCCGCATGTGGAGCATTCGTTTGTGTGGGATGCTCTTCCAGGTTCATTCCTAAATAATGCACTCAAAGGGCACTAAACATAGAGTGTGAAAACTGAGTTTCCTTGAGAGCTGCTTGGAAGCCTGATGGTGTGTGAAGTTAGTGAGCCAAATGGAGTTATTCTCCCACAAGAACCACTCAGCTGATCCTTCTTCAATATGCCCTTCACCAACATGCAGTGTTTCCTTGATTGAATTAGCTCTCACACCAATATTTGCGTCTAGAGCCTTTGCATTGAGGGCTATCTGAAAACGGCTGTGGCGCTGAAGTTGCCTGTGAATGTGGAGTTGGTGGCATGTGAAACCCGCATGTGGAGCATTCGTTTGTGTGGCTGACCAAGCTCTACCAGGTTCATTCCTAGATAATGCACTCAAAGGGCACTAAACATAGAGCGTGAAACCTGAGTTTCCTTGAGAGCTGCTTGGAAGCCTGATGGTGTGTGAAGTTAGTGAGCCAAATGGAGTTGTTCTCCCACAAGAACCACTCGGCTGATCCTTCTTCAATATGCCCTTCACCAACATGCAGTGTTTCCTTGATTGAATTAGCTCTCACACCAATATTTGCGTCTAGAGCCTTTGCATTGAGGGCTATCTGAAAACGGCTGTGGCGCTGAAGTTGCCTGTGAATGTGGAGTTGGTGGCATGTGAAACCCGCATGTGGAGCATTCGTTTGTGTGGGATGCTGACCAAGTTTCATTTCAGTCCTAGGCACACAAAGGGCATTAAGCATAGAGTGTGAAAACTGAGTTTCCTTGAGAGCTACTTGGAAGCCTGATGGTGTGTGAAGTTAGGGAGCCAAATGGAGTTGTTCTCCCACAAGAACCACTCGGCTGATCCTTCTTCAATATGCCCTTCACCAACATGCAGTGTTTCCTTGATTGAATTAGCTCTCACACCAATATTTGCGTCTAGAGCCTTTGCATTGAGGGCTATCTGAAAACGGCTGTGGCGCTGAAGTTGCCTGTGAATGTGGAGTTGGTGGCATGTGAAACCCGCATGTGGAGCATTCGTTTGTGTGGGATGCTGACCAAGCTTCATTTCAGTCCTAGGCACACAAAGGGCACTAAGCATAGAGTGTGAAAACTGAGTTTCCTTGAGAGCTGCTTGGAAGCCTGATGGTGTGTGAAGTTAGTGAGCCAAATGGAGTTGTTCTCCCACAAGAACCACTCGGCTGATCCTTCTTCAATATGCCCTTCACCAACATGCAGTGTTTCCTTGATTGAATTAGCTCTCACACCAATATTTGCGTCTAGAGCCTTTGCATTGTGGGCTATCTGAAAACGGCTGTGGCGCTGAAGTTGCCTGTGAATGTGGAGTTGGTGGCATGTGAAACCCGCATGTGGAGCATTCGTTTGTGTGGGATGCTCTACCAGGTTCATTCGTAGATAATGCACTCAAAGGGCACTAAGCATAGAGTGTGAAAACTGAGTTTCCTTGAGAGCTGCTTGGAAGCCTGATGGTGTGTGAAGTTAGTGAGCCAAATGGAGTTGTTCTCCCACAAGAACCACTCGGCTGATCCTTCTTCAATATGCCCTTCACCAACATGCAGTGTTTCCTTGATTGAATTAGCTCTCACACCAATATTTGCGTCTAGAGCCTTTGCATTGAGGGCTATCTGAAAACGGCTGTGGCGCTGAAGTTGCCTGTGAATGTGGAGTTGGTGGCATGTGAAACCCGCATGTGGAGCATTCGTTTGTGTGGGATGCTGACCAGGTTCATTCCTAGATAATGCACTCAAAGGGCACTAAGCATAGAGTGTGAAAACTGAGTTTCCTTGAGAGCTGCTTGGAAGCCTGATGGTGTGTGAAGTTAGTGAGCCAAATGGAGTTGTTCTCCCACAAGAACCACTCGGCTGATCCTTCTTCAATATGCCCTTCACCAACATGCAGTGTTTCCTTGATTGAATTAGCTCTCACACCAATATTTGCGTCTAGAGCCTTTGCATTGAGGGCTATCTGAAAACGGCTGTGGCGCTGAAGTTGCCTGTGAATGTGGAGTTGGTGGCATGTGAAACCCGCATGTGGAGCATTCGTTTGTGTGGGATGCTCTACCAGGTTCATTCCTAGATAATGCACTCAAAGGGCACTAAGCATAGAGTGTGAAAACTGAGTTTCCTTGAGAGCTGCTTGGAAGCCTGATGGTGTGTGAAGTTAGTGAGCCAAATGGAGTTGTTCTCCCACAAGAACCACTCGGCTGATCCTTCTTCAATATGCCCTTCACCAACATGCAGTGTTTCCTTGATTGAATTAGCTCTCACACCAATATTTGCGTCTAGAGCCTTTGCATTGAGGGCTATCTGAAAACGGCTGTGGCGCTGAAGTTGCCTGTGAATGTGGAGTTGGTGGCATGTGAAACCCGCATGTGGAGCATTCGTTTGTGTGGCTGACCAAGCTCTACCAGGTTCATTCCTAGATAATGCACTCAAAGGGCACTAAACATAGAGCGTGAAACCTGAGTTTCCTTGAGAGCTGCTTGGAAGCCTGATGGTGTGTGAAGTTAGTGAGCCAAATGGAGTTGTTCTCCCACAAGAACCACTCGGCTGATCCTTCTTCAATATGCCCTTCACCAACATGCAGTGTTTCCTTGATTGAATTAGCTCTCACACCAATATTTGCGTCTAGAGCCTTTGCATTGAGGGCTATCTGAAAATGGCTGTGGCGCTGAAGTTGCCTGTGAATGTGGAGTTGGTGGCATGTGAAACCCGCATGTGGAGCATTCGTTTGTGTGGGATGCTCTCCAAGCTTCATTTCAGTCCTAGGCACACAAAGGGCATTAAGCATAGAGTGTGAAAACTGAGTTTCCTTGAGAGCTGCTTGGAAGCCTGATGGTGTGTGAAGTTAGTGAGCCAAATGGAGTTGTTCTCCCACAAGAACCACTCGGCTGATCCTTCTTCAATATGCCCTTCACCAACATGCAGTGTTTCCTTGATTGAATTAGCTCTCACACCAATATTTGCGTCTAGAGCCTTTGCTTTGAGGGCTATCTGAAAACGGCTGTGGCGCTGAAGTTGCCTGTGAATGTGGAGTTGGTGGCATGTGAAACCCGCATGTGGAGCATTCGTTTGTGTGGGATGCTGACCAAGCTTCATTTCAGTCCTAGGCACACAAAGGGCACTAAGCATAGAGTGTGAAAACTGAGTTTCCTTGAGAGCTGCTTGGAAGCCTGATGGTGTGTGAAGTTAGTGAGCCAAATGGAGTTGTTCTCCCACAAGAACCACTCGGCTGATCCTTCTTCAATATGCCCTTCACCAACATGCAGTGTTTCCTTGATTGAATTAGCTCTCACACCAATATTTGCGTCTAGAGCCTTTGCATTGTGGGCTATCTGAAAACGGCTGTGGCGCTGAAGTTGCCTGTGAATGTGGAGTTGGTGGCATGTGAAACCCGCATGTGGAGCATTCGTTTGTGTGGGATGCTCTACCAGGTTCATTCGTAGATAATGCACTCAAAGGGCACTAAGCATAGAGTGTGAAAACTGAGTTTCCTTGAGAGCTGCTTGGAAGCCTGATGGTGTGTGAAGTTAGTGAGCCAAATGGGGTTGTTCTCCCACAAGAACCACTCGGCTGATCCTTCTTCAATATGCCCTTCACCAACATGCAGTGTTTCCTTGATTGAATTAGCTCTCACACCAATATTTGCGTCTAGAGCCTTTGCATTGAGGGCTATCTGAAAACGGCTGTGGCGCTGAAGTTGCCTGTGAATGTGGAGTTGGTGGCATGTGAAACCCGCATGTGGAGCATTCGTTTGTGTGGCTGACCAAGCTCTACCAGGTTCATTCCTAGATAATGCACTCAAAGGGCACTAAACATAGAGCGTGAAACCTGAGTTTCCTTGAGAGCTGCTTGGAAGCCTGATGGTGTGTGAAGTTAGTGAGCCAAATGGAGTTGTTCTCCCACAAGAACCACTCGGCTGATCCTTCTTCAATATGCCCTTCACCAACATGCAGTGTTTCCTTGATTGAATTAGCTCTCACACCAATATTTGCGTCTAGAGCCTTTGCATTGAGGGCTATCTGAAAACGGCTGTGGCGCTGAAGTTGCCTGTGAATGTGGAGTTGGTGGCATGTGAAACCCGCATGTGGAGCATTCGTTTGTGTGGGATGCTCTCCAAGCTTCATTTCAGTCCTAGGCACACAAAGGGCATTAAGCATAGAGTGTGAAAACTGAGTTTCCTTGAGAGCTGCTTGGAAGCCTGATGGTGTGTGAAGTTAGTGAGCCAAATGGAGTTGTTCTCCCACAAGAACCACTCGGCTGATCCTTCTTCAATATGCCCTTCACCAACATGCAGTGTTTCCTTGATTGAATTAGCTCTCACACCAATATTTGCGTCTAGAGCCTTTGCATTGAGGGCTATCTGAAAACGGCTGTGGCGCTGAAGTTGCCTGTGAATGTGGAGTTGGTGGCATGTGAAACCCGCATGTGGAGCATTCGTTTGTGTGGGATGCTGACCAAGCTTCATTTCAGTCCTAGGCACACAAAGGGCACTAAGCATAGAGTGTGAAAACTGAGTTTCCTTGAGAGCTGCTTGGAAGCCTGATGGTGTGTGAAGTTAATGAGCCAAATGGAGTTGTTCTCCCACAAGAACCACTCGGCTGATCCTTCTTCAATATGCCCTTCACCAACATGCAGTGTTTCCTTGATTGAATTAGCTCTCACACCAATATTTGCGTCTAGAGCCTTTGCATTGAGGGCTATCTGAAAACGGCTGTGGCGCTGAAGTTGCCTGTGAATGTGGAGTTGGTGGCATGTGAAACCCGCATGTGGAGCATTCGTTTGTGTGGGATGCTCTACCAGGTTCATTCCTAGATAATGCACTCAAAGGGCACTAAGCATAGAGTGTGAAAACTGAGTTTCCTTGAGAGCTGCTTGGAAGCCTGATGGTGTGTGAAGTTAGTGAGCCAAATGGAGTTGTTCTCCCACAAGAACCACTCGGCTGATCCTTCTTCAATATGCCCTTCACCAACATGCAGTGTTTCCTTGATTGAATTAGCTCTCACACCAATATTTGCGTCTAGAGCCTTTGCATTGAGGGCTATCTGAAAATGGCTGTGGCGCTGAAGTTGCCTGTGAATGTGGAGTTGGTGGCATGTGAAACCCGCATGTGGAGCATTCGTTTGTGTGGGACGCTGACCAGGTTCATTCCTAGATAATGCACTCAAAGGGCACTAAGCATAGAGTGTGAAAACTGAGTTTCCTTGAGAGCTGCTTGGAAGCCTGATGGTGTGTGAAGTTAGTGAGCCAAATGGAGTTGTTCTCCCACAAGAACCACTCGGCTGATCCTTCTTCAATATGCCCTTCACCAACATGCAGTGTTTCCTTGATTGAATTAGCTCTCACACCAATATTTGCGTCTAGAGCCTTTGCATTGAGGGCTATCTGAAAACGGCTGTGGCGCTGAAGTTGCCTGTGAATGTGGAGTTGGTGGCATGTGAAACCCGCATGTGGAGCATTCGTTTGTGTGGGATGCTCTACCAGGTTCATTCCTAGATAATGCACTCAAAGGGCACTAAGCATAGAGTGTGAAAACTGAGTTTCCTTGAGAGCTGCTTGGAAGCCTGATGGTGTGTGAAGTTAGTGAGCCAAATGGAGTTGTTCTCCCACAAGAACCACTCGGCTGATCCTTCTTCAATATGCCCTTCACCAACATGCAGTGTTTCCTTGATTGAATTAGCTCTCACACCAATATTTGCGTCTAGAGCCTTTGCATTGAGGGCTATCTGAAAACGGCTGTGGCGCTGAAGTTGCCTGTGAATGTGGAGTTGGTGGCATGTGAAACCCGCATGTGGAGCATTCGTTTGTGTGGGATACTGACCAAGTTTCATTTCAGTCCTAGGCACACAAAGGGCATTAAGCATAGAGTGTGAAAACTGAGTTTCCTTGAGAGCTACTTGGAAGCCTGATGGTGTGTGAAGTTAGGGAGCCAAATGGAGTTGTTCTCCCACAAGAACCACTCGGCTGATCCTTCTTCAATATGCCCTTCACCAACATGCAGTGTTTCCTTGATTGAATTAGCTCTCACACCAATATTTGCGTCTAGAGCCTTTGCTTTGAGGGCTATCTGAAAACGGCTGTGGCGCTGAAGTTGCCTGTGAATGTGGAGTTGGTGGCATGTGAAACCCGCATGTGGAGCATTCGTTTGTGTGGGATGCTGACCAAGCTTCATTTCAGTCCTAGGCACACAAAGGGCACTAAGCATAGAGTGTGAAAACTGAGTTTCCTTGAGAGCTGCTTGGAAGCCTGATGGTGTGTGAAGTTAGTGAGCCAAATGGAGTTGTTCTCCCACAAGAACCACTCGGCTGATCCTTCTTCAATATGCCCTTCACCAACATGCAGTGTTTCCTTGATTGAATTAGCTCTCACACCAATATTTGCGTCTAGAGCCTTTGCATTGTGGGCTATCTGAAAACGGCTGTGGCGCTGAAGTTGCCTGTGAATGTGGAGTTGGTGGCATGTGAAACCCGCATGTGGAGCATTCGTTTGTGTGGGATGCTCTACCAGGTTCATTCGTAGATAATGCACTCAAAGGGCACTAAGCATAGAGTGTGAAAACTGAGTTTCCTTGAGAGCTGCTTGGAAGCCTGATGGTGTGTGAAGTTAGTGAGCCAAATGGAGTTGTTCTCCCACAAGAACCACTCGGCTGATCCTTCTTCAATATGCCCTTCACCAACATGCAGTGTTTCCTTGATTGAATTAGCTCTCACACCAATATTTGCGTCTAGAGCCTTTGCATTGAGGGCTATCTGAAAACGGCTGTGGCGCTGAAGTTGCCTGTGAATGTGGAGTTGGTGGCATGTGAAACCCGCATGTGGAGCATTCGTTTGTGTGGGATGCTGACCAGGTTCATTCCTAGATAATGCACTCAAAGGGCACTAAGCATAGAGTGTGAAAACTGAGTTTCCTTGAGAGCTGCTTGGAAGCCTGATGGTGTGTGAAGTTAGTGAGCCAAATGGAGTTGTTCTCCCACAAGAACCACTCGGCTGATCCTTCTTCAATATGCCCTTCACCAACATGCAGTGTTTCCTTGATTGAATTAGCTCTCACACCAATATTTGCGTCTAGAGCCTTTGCATTGAGGGCTATCTGAAAACGGCTGTGGCGCTGAAGTTGCCTGTGAATGTGGAGTTGGTGGCATGTGAAACCCGCATGTGGAGCATTCGTTTGTGTGGGATGCTCTACCAGGTTCATTCCTAGATAATGCACTCAAAGGGCACTAAGCATAGAGTGTGAAAACTGAGTTTCCTTGAGAGCTACTTGGAAGCCTGATGGTGTGTGAAGTTAGTGAGCCAAATGGAGTTGTTCTCCCACAAGAACCACTCGGCTGATCCTTCTTCAATATGCCCTTCACCAACATGCAGTGTTTCCTTGATTGAATTAGCTCTCACACCAATATTTGCGTCTAGAGCCTTTGCATTGAGGGCTATCTGAAAACGGCTGTGGCGCTGAAGTTGCCTGTGAATGTGGAGTTGGTGGCATGTGAAACCCGCATGTGGAGCATTCGTTTGTGTGGCTGACCAAGCTCTACCAGGTTCATTCCTAGATAATGCACTCAAAGGGCACTAAACATAGAGCGTGAAACCTGAGTTTCCTTGAGAGCTGCTTGGAAGCCTGATGGTGTGTGAAGTTAGTGAGCCAAATGGAGTTGTTCTCCCACAAGAACCACTCGGCTGATCCTTCTTCAATATGCCCTTCACCAACATGCAGTGTTTCCTTGATTGAATTAGCTCTCACACCAATATTTGCGTCTAGAGCCTTTGCAATGAGGGCTATCTGAAAACGGCTGTGGCGCTGAAGTTGCCTGTGAATGTGGAGTTGGTGGCATGTGAAACCCGCATGTGGAGCATTCGTTTGTGTGGGATGCTCTCCAAGCTTCATTTCAGTCCTAGGCACACAAAGGGCATTAAGCATAGAGTGTGAAAACTGAGTTTCCTTGAGAGCTGCTTGGAAGCCTGATGGTGTGTGAAGTTAGTGAGCCAAATGGAGTTGTTCTCCCACAAGAACCACTCGGCTGATCCTTCTTCAATATGCCCTTCACCAACATGCAGTGTTTCCTTGATTGAATTAGCTCTCACACCAATATTTGCGTCTAGAGCCTTTGCTTTGAGGGCTATCTGAAAACGGCTGTGGCGCTGAAGTTGCCTGTGAATGTGGAGTTGGTGGCATGTGAAACCCGCATGTGGAGCATTCGTTTGTGTGGGATGCTGACCAAGCTTCATTTCAGTCCTAGGCACACAAAGGGCACTAAGCATAGAGTGTGAAAACTGAGTTTCCTTGAGAGCTGCTTGGAAGCCTGATGGTGTGTGAAGTTAGTGAGCCAAATGGAGTTGTTCTCCCACAAGAACCACTCGGCTGATCCTTCTTCAATATGCCCTTCACCAACATGCAGTGTTTCCTTGATTGAATTAGCTCTCACACCAATATTTGCGTCTAGAGCCTTTGCATTGTGGGCTATCTGAAAACGGCTGTGGCGCTGAAGTTGCCTGTGAATGTGGAGTTGGTGGCATGTGAAACCCGCATGTGGAGCATTCGTTTGTGTGGGATGCTCTACCAGGTTCATTCGTAGATAATGCACTCAAAGGGCACTAAGCATAGAGTGTGAAAACTGAGTTTCCTTGAGAGCTGCTTGGAAGCCTGATGGTGTGTGAAGTTAGTGAGCCAAATGGAGTTGTTCTCCCACAAGAACCACTCGGCTGATCCTTCTTCAATATGCCCTTCACCAACATGCAGTGTTTCCTTGATTGAATTAGCTCTCACACCAATATTTGCGTCTAGAGCCTTTGCATTGAGGGCTATCTGAAAACGGCTGTGGCGCTGAAGTTGCCTGTGAATGTGGAGTTGGTGGCATGTGAAACCCGCATGTGGAGCATTCGTTTGTGTGGCTGACCAAGCTCTACCAGGTTCATTCCTAGATAATGCACTCAAAGGGCACTAAACATAGAGCGTGAAACCTGAGTTTCCTTGAGAGCTGCTTGGAAGCCTGATGGTGTGTGAAGTTAGTGAGCCAAATGGAGTTGTTCTCCCACAAGAACCACTCGGCTGATCCTTCTTCAATATGCCCTTCACCAACATGCAGTGTTTCCTTGATTGAATTAGCTCTCACACCAATATTTGCGTCTAGAGCCTTTGCATTGAGGGCTATCTGAAAACGGCTGTGGCGCTGAAGTTGCCTGTGAATGTGGAGTTGGTGGCATGTGAAACCCGCATGTGGAGCATTCGTTTGTGTGGGATGCTCTCCAAGCTTCATTTCAGTCCTAGGCACACAAAGGGCATTAAGCATAGAGTGTGAAAACTGAGTTTCCTTGAGAGCTGCTTGGAAGCCTGATGGTGTGTGAAGTTAGTGAGCCAAATGGAGTTGTTCTCCCACAAGAACCACTCGGCTGATCCTTCTTCAATATGCCCTTCACCAACATGCAGTGTTTCCTTGATTGAATTAGCTCTCACACCAATATTTGCGTCTAGAGCCTTTGCTTTGAGGGCTATCTGAAAACGGCTGTGGCGCTGAAGTTGCCTGTGAATGTGGAGTTGGTGGCATGTGAAACCCGCATGTGGAGCATTCGTTTGTGTGGGATGCTGACCAAGCTTCATTTCAGTCCTAGGCACACAAAGGGCACTAAGCATAGAGTGTGAAAACTGAGTTTCCTTGAGAGCTGCTTGGAAGCCTGATGGTGTGTGAAGTTAATGAGCCAAATGGAGTTGTTCTCCCACAAGAACCACTCGGCTGATCCTTCTTCAATATGCCCTTCACCAACATGCAGTGTTTCCTTGATTGAATTAGCTCTCACACCAATATTTGCGTCTAGAGCCTTTGCATTGAGGGCTATCTGAAAACGGCTGTGGCGCTGAAGTTGCCTGTGAATGTGGAGTTGGTGGCATGTGGAACCCGCATGTGGAGCATTCGTTTGTGTGGGATGCTCTACCAGGTTCATTCCTAGATAATGCACTCAAAGGGCACTAAGCATAGAGTGTGAAAACTGAGTTTCCTTGAGAGCTGCTTGGAAGCCTGATGGTGTGTGAAGTTAGTGAGCCAAATGGAGTTGTTCTCCCACAAGAACCACTCGGCTGATCCTTCTTCAATATGCCCTTCACCAACATGCAGTGTTTCCTTGATTGAATTAGCTCTCACACCAATATTTGCGTCTAGAGCCTTTGCATTGAGGGCTATCTGAAAATGGCTGTGGCGCTGAAGTTGCCTGTGAATGTGGAGTTGGTGGCATGTGAAACCCGCATGTGGAGCATTCGTTTGTGTGGGATGCTGACCAAGCTTCATTTCAGTCCTAGGCACACAAAGGGCACTAAGCATAGAGTGTGAAAACTGAGTTTCCTTGAGAGCTGCTTGGAAGCCTGATGGTGTGTGAAGTTAGTGAGCCAAATGGAGTTGTTCTCCCACAAGAACCACTCGGCTGATCCTTCTTCAATATGCCCTTCACCAACATGCAGTGTTTCCTTGATTGAATTAGCTCTCACACCAATATTTGCGTCTAGAGCCTTTGCATTGTGGGCTATCTGAAAACGGCTGTGGCGCTGAAGTTGCCTGTGAATGTGGAGTTGGTGGCATGTGAAACCCGCATGTGGAGCATTCGTTTGTGTGGGATGCTCTACCAGGTTCATTCGTAGATAATGCACTCAAAGGGCACTAAGCATAGAGTGTGAAAACTGAGTTTCCTTGAGAGCTGCTTGGAAGCCTGATGGTGTGTGAAGTTAGTGAGCCAAATGGAGTTGTTCTCCCACAAGAACCACTCGGCTGATCCTTCTTCAATATGCCCTTCACCAACATGCAGTGTTTCCTTGATTGAATTAGCTCTCACACCAATATTTGCGTCTAGAGCCTTTGCATTGAGGGCTATCTGAAAACGGCTGTGGCGCTGAAGTTGCCTGTGAATGTGGAGTTGGTGGCATGTGAAACCCGCATGTGGAGCATTCGTTTGTGTGGCTGACCAAGCTCTACCAGGTTCATTCCTAGATAATGCACTCAAAGGGCACTAAACATAGAGCGTGAAACCTGAGTTTCCTTGAGAGCTGCTTGGAAGCCTGATGGTGTGTGAAGTTAGTGAGCCAAATGGAGTTGTTCTCCCACAAGAACCACTCGGCTGATCCTTCTTCAATATGCCCTTCACCAACATGCAGTGTTTCCTTGATTGAATTAGCTCTCACACCAATATTTGCGTCTAGAGCCTTTGCATTGAGGGCTATCTGAAAACGGCTGTGGCGCTGAAGTTGCCTGTGAATGTGGAGTTGGTGGCATGTGAAACCCGCATGTGGAGCATTCGTTTGTGTGGGATGCTCTCCAAGCTTCATTTCAGTCCTAGGCACACAAAGGGCATTAAGCATAGAGTGTGAAAACTGAGTTTCCTTGAGAGCTGCTTGGAAGCCTGATGGTGTGTGAAGTTAGTGAGCCAAATGGAGTTGTTCTCCCACAAGAACCACTCGGCTGATCCTTCTTCAATATGCCCTTCACCAACATGCAGTGTTTCCTTGATTGAATTAGCTCTCACACCAATATTTGCGTCTAGAGCCTTTGCATTGAGGGCTATCTGAAAATGGCTGTGGCGCTGAAGTTGCCTGTGAATGTGGAGTTGGTGGCATGTGAAACCCGCATGTGGAGCATTCGTTTGTGTGGGACGCTGACCAGGTTCATTCCTAGATAATGCACTCAAAGGGCACTAAGCATAGAGTGTGAAAACTGAGTTTCCTTGAGAGCTGCTTGGAAGCCTGATGGTGTGTGAAGTTAGTGAGCCAAATGGAGTTGTTCTCCCACAAGAATCACTCGGCTGATCCTTCTTCAATATGCCCTTCACCAACATGCAGTGTTTCCTTGATTGAATTAGCTCTCACACCAATATTTGCGTCTAGAGCCTTTGCATTGAGGGCTATCTGAAAACGGCTGTGGCGCTGAAGTTGCCTGTGAATGTGGAGTTGGTGGCATGTGAAACCCGCATGTGGAGCATTCGTTTGTGTGGGATGCTCTACCAGGTTCATTGCTAGATAATGCACTCAAAGGGCACTAAACATAGAGTGTGAAAACTGAGTTTCCTTGAGAGCTGCTTGGAAGCCTGATGGTGTGTGAAGTTAGTGAGTCAAATGGAGTTGTTCTCCCACAAGAACCACTCGGCTGATCCTTCTTCAATATGCCCTTCACCAACATGCAGTGTTTCCTTGATTGAATTAGCTCTCACACCAATATTTGCGTCTAGAGCCTTTGCATTGAGGGCTATCTGAAAACGGCTGTGGCGCTGAAGTTGCCTGTGAATGTGGAGTTGGTGGCATGTGAAACCCGCATGTGGAGCATTCGTTTGTGTGGCTGACCAAGCTCTACCAGGTTCATTCCTAGATAATGCACTCAAAGGGCACTAAACATAGAGCGTGAAACCTGAGTTTCCTTGAGAGCTGCTTGGAAGCCTGATGGTGTGTGAAGTTAGTGAGCCAAATGGAGTTGTTCTCCCACAAGAACCACTCGGCTGATCCTTCTTCAATATGCCCTTCACCAACATGCAGTGTTTCCTTGATTGAATTAGCTCTCACACCAATATTTGCGTCTAGAGCCTTTGCATTGAGGGCTATCTGAAAACGGCTGTGGCGCTGAAGTTGCCTGTGAATGTGGAGTTGGTGGCATGTGAAACCCGCATGTGGAGCATTCGTTTGTGTGGGATGCTCTCCAAGCTTCATTTCAGTCCTAGGCACACAAAGGGCATTAAGCATAGAGTGTGAAAACTGAGTTTCCTTGAGAGCTGCTTGGAAGCCTGATGGTGTGTGAAGTTAGTGAGCCAAATGGAGTTGTTCTCCCACAAGAACCACTCGGCTGATCCTTCTTCAATATGCCCTTCACCAACATGCAGTGTTTCCTTGATTGAATTAGCTCTCACACCAATATTTGCGTTTAGAGCCTTTGCTTTGAGGGCTATCTGAAAACGGCTGTGGCGCTGAAGTTGCCTGTGAATGTGGAGTTGGTGGCATGTGAAACCCGCATGTGGAGCATTCGTTTGTGTGGGATGCTGACCAAGCTTCATTTCAGTCCTAGGCACACAAAGGGCACTAAGCATAGAGTGTGAAAACTGAGTTTCCTTGAGAGCTGCTTGGAAGCCTGATGGTGTGTGAAGTTAGTGAGCCAAATGGAGTTGTTCTCCCACAAGAACCACTCGGCTGATCCTTCTTCAATATGCCCTTCACCAACATGCAGTGTTTCCTTGATTGAATTAGCTCTCACACCAATATTTGCGTCTAGAGCCTTTGCATTGAGGGCTATCTGAAAACGGCTGTGGCGCTGAAGTTGCCTGTGAATGTGGAGTTGGTGGCATGTGAAACCCGCATGTGGAGCATTCGTTTGTGTGGGATGCTCTACCAGGTTCATTCCTAGATAACGCACTCAAAGGGCACTAAGCATAGAGTGTGAAAACTGAGTTTCCTTGAGAGCTGCTTGGAAGCCTGATGGTGTGTGAAGTTAGTGAGCCAAATGGAGTTGTTCTCCCACAAGAACCACTCGGCTGATCCTTCTTCAATATGCCCTTCACCAACATGCAGTGTTTCCTTGATTGAATTAGCTCTCACACCAATATTTGCGTCTAGAGCCTTTGCATTGAGGGCTATCTGAAAATGGCTGTGGCGCTGAAGTTGCCTGTGAATGTGGAGTTGGTGGCATGTGAAACCCGCATGTGGAGCATTCGTTTGTGTGGGATGCTCTACCAGGTTCATTTCAGTCCTAGCCATACAAAGGGCACTAAGCATAGAGTGTGAAAACTGAGTTTCCTTGAGAGCTGCTTGGAAGCCTGATGGTGTGTGAAGTTAGTGAGCCAAATGGAGTTGTTCTCCCACAAGAACCACTCGGCTGATCCTTCTTCAATATGCCCTTCACCAACATGCAGTGTTTCCTTGATTGAATTAGCTCTCACACCAATATTTGCGTCTAGAGCCTTTGCATTGAGGGCTATCTGAAAATGGCTGTGGCGCTGAAGTTGCCTGTGAATGTGGAGTTGGTGGCATGTGAAACCCGCATGTGGAGCATTCGTTTGTGTGGGATGCTGACCAAGCTTCATTTCAGTCCTAGGCACACAAAGGGCACTAAGCATAGAGTGTGAAAACTGAGTTTCCTTGAGAGCTGCTTGGAAGCCTGATGGTGTGTGAAGTTAGTGAGCCAAATGGAGTTGTTCTCCCACAAGAACCACTCGGCTGATCCTTCTTCAATATGCCCTTCACCAACATGCAGTGTTTCCTTGATTGAATTAGCTCTCACACCAATATTTGCGTCTAGAGCCTTTGCATTGAGGGCTATCTGAAAACGGCTGTGGCGCTGAAGTTGCTTGTGAATGTGGAGTTGGTGGCATGTGAAACCCGCATGTGGAGCATTCGTTTGTGTGGGATACTGACCAAGTTTCATTTCAGTCCTAGGCACACAAAGGGCATTAAGCATAGAGTGTGAAAACTGAGTTTCCTTGAGAGCTACTTGGAAGCCTGATGGTGTGTGAAGTTAGGGAGCCAAATGGAGTTGTTCTCCCCACAAGAACCACTCGGCTGATCCTTCTTCAATATGCCCTTCACCAACATGCAGTGTTTCCTTGATTGAATTAGCTCTCACACCAATATTTGCGTCTAGAGCCTTTGCATTGAGGGCTATCTGAAAACGGCTGTGGCGCTGAAGTTGCCTGTGAATGTGGAGTTGGTGGCATGTGAAACCCGCATGTGGAGCATTCGTTTGTGTGGGATGCTGACCAAGCTTCATTTCAGTCCTAGGCACACAAAGGGCACTAAGCATAGAGTGTGAAAACTGAGTTTCCTTGAGAGCTGCTTGGAAGCCTGATGGTGTGTGAAGTTAGTGAGCCAAATGGAGTTGTTCTCCCACAAGAACCACTCGGCTGATCCTTCTTCAATATGCCCTTCACCAACATGCAGTGTTTCCTTGATTGAATTAGCTCTCACACCAATATTTGCGTCTAGAGCCTTTGCATTGTGGCCTATCTGAAAACGGCTGTGGCGCTGAAGTTGCCTGTGAATGTGGAGTTGGTGGCATGTGAAACCCGCATGTGGAGCATTCGTTTGTGTGGGATGCTCTACCAGGTTCATTCGTAGATAATGCACTCAAAGGGCACTAAGCATAGAGTGTGAAAACTGAGTTTCCTTGAGAGCTGCTTGGAAGCCTGATGGTGTGTGAAGTTAGTGAGCCAAATGGAGTTGTTCTCCCACAAGAACCACTCGGCTGATCCTTCTTCAATATGCCCTTCACCAACATGCAGTGTTTCCTTGATTGAATTAGCTCTCACACCAATATTTGCGTCTAGAGCCTTTGCATTGAGGGCTATCTGAAAACGGCTGTGGCGCTGAAGTTGCCTGTGAATGTGGAGTTGGTGGCATGTGAAACCCGCATGTGGAGCATTCGTTTGTGTGGGATGCTGACCAGGTTCATTCCTAGATAATGCACTCAAAGGGCACTAAGCATAGAGTGTGAAAACTGAGTTTCCTTGAGAGCTGCTTGGAAGCCTGATGGTGTGTGAAGTTAGTGAGCCAAATGGAGTTGTTCTCCCACAAGAACCACTCGGCTGATCCTTCTTCAATATGCCCTTCACCAACATGCAGTGTTTCCTTGATTGAATTAGCTCTCACACCAATATTTGCGTCTAGAGCCTTTGCATTGAGGGCTATCTGAAAACGGCTGTGGCGCTGAAGTTGCCTGTGAATGTGGAGTTGGTGGCATGTGAAACCCGCATGTGGAGCATTCGTTTGTGTGGGATGCTCTCCAAGCTTCATTTCAGTCCTAGGCACACAAAGGGCATTAAGCATAGAGTGTGAAAACTGAGTTTCCTTGAGAGCTGCTTGGAAGCCTGATGGTGTGTGAAGTTAGTGAGCCAAATGGAGTTGTTCTCCCACAAGAACCACTCGGCTGATCCTTCTTCAATATGCCCTTCACCAACATGCAGTGTTTCCTTGATTGAATTAGCTCTCACTCCAATATTTGCGTCTAGAGCCTTTGCTTTGAGGGCTATCTGAAAACGGCTGTGGCGCTGAAGTTGCCTGTGAATGTGGAGTTGGTGGCATGTGAAACCCGCATGTGGAGCATTCGTTTGTGTGGGATGCTGACCAAGCTTCATTTCAGTCCTAGGCACTCAAAGGGCACTAAGCATAGAGTGTGAAAACTGAGTTTCCTTGAGAGCTGCTTGGAAGCCTGATGGTGTGTGAAGTTAGTGAGCCAAATGGAGTTGTTCTCCCACAAGAACCACTCGGCTGATCCTTCTTCAATATGCCCTTCACCAACATGCAGTGTTTCCTTGATTGAATTAGCTCTCACACCAATATTTGCGTCTAGAGCCTTTGCATTGAGGGCTATCTGAAAATGGCTGTGGCGCTGAAGTTGCCTGTGAATGTGGAGTTGGTGGCATGTGAAACCCGCATGTGGAGCATTCGTTTGTGTGGGACGCTGACCAGGTTCATTCCTAGATAATGCACTCAAAGGGGACTAATCATAGAGTGTGAAAACTGAGTTTCCTTGAGAGCTGCTTGGAAGCCTGATGGTGTGTGAAGTTAGTGAGCCAAATGGAGTTGTTCTCCCACAAGAATCACTCGGCTGATCCTTCTTCAATATGCCCTTCACCAACATGCAGTGTTTCCTTGATTGAATTAGCTCTCACACCAATATTTGCGTCTAGAGCCTTTGCATTGTGGGCTATCTGAAAACGGCTGTGGCGCTGAAGTTGCCTGTGAATGTGGAGTTGGTGGCATGTGAAAGCCGCATGTGGAGCATTCGTTTGTGTGGGATGCTCTACCAGGTTCATTCGTAGATAATGCACTCAAAGGGCACTAAGCATAGAGTGTGAAAACTGAGTTTCCTTGAGAGCTGCTTGGAAGCCTGATGGTGTGTGAAGTTAGTGAGCCAAATGGAGTTGTTCTCCCACAAGAACCACTCGGCTGATCCTTCTTCAATATGCCCTTCACCAACATGCAGTGTTTCCTTGATTGAATTAGCTCTCACACCAATATTTGCGTCTAGAGCCTTTGCATTGAGGGCTATCTGAAAACGGCTGTGGCGCTGAAGTTGCCTGTGAATGTGGAGTTGGTGGCATGTGAAACCCGCATGTGGAGCATTCGTTTGTGTGGGATGCTGACCAGGTTCATTCCTAGATAATGCACTCAAAGGGCACTAAGCATAGAGTGTGAAAACTGAGTTTCCTTGAGAGCTGCTTGGAAGCCTGATGGTGTGTGAAGTTAGTGAGCCAAATGGAGTTGTTCTCCCACAAGAACCACTCGGCTGATCCTTCTTCAATATGCCCTTCACCAACATGCAGTGTTTCCTTGATTGAATTAGCTCTCACACCAATATTTGCGTCTAGAGCCTTTGCATTGAGGGCTATCTGAAAACGGCTGTGGCGCTGAAGTTGCCTGTGAATGTGGAGTTGGTGGCATGTGAAACCCGCATGTGGAGCATTCGTTTGTGTGGCTGACCAAGCTCTGCCAGGTTCATTCCTAGATAATGCACTCAAAGGGCACTAAACATAGAGCGTGAAACCTGAGTTTCCTTGAGAGCTGCTTGGAAGCCTGATGGTGTGTGAAGTTAGTGAGCCAAATGGAGTTGTTCTCCCACAAGAACCACTCGGCTGATCCTTCTTCAATATGCCCTTCACCAACATGCAGTGTTTCCTTGATTGAATTAGCTCTCACACCAATATTTGCGTCTAGAGCCTTTGCATTGAGGGCTATCTGAAAACGGCTGTGGCGCTGAAGTTGCCTGTGAATGTGGAGTTGGTGGCATGTGAAACCCGCATGTGGAGCATTCGTTTGTGTGGCTGACCAAGCTCTACCAGGTTCATTCCTAGATAATGCACTCAAAGGGCACTAAACATAGAGCGTGAAACCTGAGTTTCCTTGAGAGCTGCTTGGAAGCCTGATGGTGTGTGAAGTTAGTGAGCCAAATGGAGTTGTTCTCCCACAAGAACCACTCGGCTGATCCTTCTTCAATATGCCCTTCACCAACATGCAGTGTTTCCTTGATTGAATTAGCTCTCACACCAATATTTGCGTCTAGAGCCTTTGCATTGAGGGCTATCTGAAAACGGCTGTGGCGCTGAAGTTGCCTGTGAATGTGGAGTTGGTGGCATGTGAAACCCGCATGTGGAGCATTCGTTTGTGTGGGATGCTCTCCAAGCTTCATTTCAGTCCTAGGCACACAAAGGGCATTAAGCATAGAGTGTGAAAACTGAGTTTCCTTGAGAGCTGCTTGGAAGCCTGATGGTGTGTGAAGTTAGTGAGCCAAATGGAGTTGTTCTCCCACAAGAACCACTCGGCTGATCCTTCTTCAATATGCCCTTCACCAACATGCAGTGTTTCCTTGATTGAATTAGCTCTCACACCAATATTTGCGTTTAGAGCCTTTGATTTGAGGGCTATCTGAAAACGGCTGTGGCGCTGAAGTTGCCTGTGAATGTGGAGTTGGTGGCATGTGAAACCCGGATGTGGAGCATTCGTTTGTGTGGCTGACCAAGCTCTACCAGGTTCATTCCTAGATAATGCACTCAAAGGGCACTAAACATAGAGCGTGAAACCTGAGTTTCCTTGAGAGCTGCTTGGAAGCCTGATGGTGTGTGAAGTTAGTGAGCCAAATGGAGTTGTTCTCCCACAAGAACCACTCGGCTGATCCTTCTTCAATATGCCCTTCACCAACATGCAGTGTTTCCTTGATTGAATTAGCTCTCACACCAATATTTGCGTCTAGAGCCTTTGCTTTGAGGGCTATCTGAAAACGGCTGTGGCGCTGAAGTTGCCTGTGAATGTGGAGTTGGTGGCATGTGAAACCCGCATGTGGAGCATTCGTTTGTGTGGGATGCTCTACCAGGTTCATTCCTAGATAATGCACTCAAAGGGCACTAAGCATAGAGTGTGAAAACTGAGTTTCCTTGAGAGCTGCTTGGAAGCCTGATGGTGTGTGAAGTTAGTGAGCCAAATGGAGTTGTTCTCCCACAAGAACCACTCGGCTGATCCTTCTTCAATATGCCCTTCACCAACATGCAGTGTTTCCTTGATTGAATTAGCTCTCACACAAATATTTGCGTCTAGAGCCTTTGCATTGTGGGCTATCTGAAAACGGCTGTGGCGCTGAAGTTGCCTGTGAATGTGGAGTTGGTGGCATGTGAAACCCGCATGTGGAGCATTCGTTTGTGTGGGATGCTCTACCAGGTTCATTCGTAGATAATGCACTCAAAGGGCACTAAGCATAGAGTGTGAAAACTGAGTTTCCTTGAGAGCTGCTTGGAAGCCTGATGGTGTGTGAAGTTAGTGAGCCAAATGGAGTTGTTCTCCCACAAGAACCACTCGGCTGATCCTTCTTCAATATGCCCTTCACCAACATGCAGTGTTTCCTTGATTGAATTAGCTCTCACACCAATATTTGCGTCTAGAGCCTTTGCATTGAGGGCTATCTGAAAACGGCTGTGGCGCTGAAGTTGCCTGTGAATGTGGAGTTGGTGGCATGTGAAACCCGCATGTGGAGCATTCGTTTGTGTGGGATGCTCTACCAGGTTCATTCCTAGATAATGCACTCAAAGGGCACTAAGCATAGAGTGTGAAAACTGAGTTTCCTTGAGAGCTGCTTGGAAGCCTGATGGTGTGTGAAGTTAGTGAGCCAAATGGAGTTGTTCTCCCACAAGAACCACTCGGCTGATCCTTCTTCAATATGCCCTTCACCAACATGCAGTGTTTCCTTGATTGAATTAGCTCTCACACCAATATTTGCGTCTAGAGCCTTTGCGTTGAGGGCTATCTGAAAACGGCTGTGGCGCTGAAGTTGCCTGTGAATGTGGAGTTGGTGGCATGTGAAACCCGCATGTGGAGCATTCGTTTGTGTGGCTGACCAAGCTCTACCAGGTTCATTCCTAGATAATGCACTCAAAGGGCACTAAACATAGAGCGTGAAACCTGAGTTTCCTTGAGAGCTGCTTGGAAGCCTGATGGTGTGTGAAGTTAGTGAGCCAAATGGAGTTGTTCTCCCACAAGAACCACTCGGCTGATCCTTCTTCAATATGCCCTTCACCAACATGCAGTGTTTCCTTGATTGAATTAGCTCTCACACCAATATTTGCGTCTAGAGCCTTTGCATTGAGGGCTATCTGAAAACGGCTGTGGCGCTGAAGTTGCCTGTGAATGTGGAGTTGGTGGCATGTGAAACCCGCATGTGGAGCATTCGTTTGTGTGGCTGACCAAGCTCTACCAGGTTCATTCCTAGATTATGCACTCAAAGGGCACTAAACATAGAGCGTGAAACCTGAGTTTCCTTGAGAGCTGCTTGGAAGCCTGATGGTGTGTGAAGTTAGTGAGCCAAATGGAGTTGTTCTCCCACAAGAACCACTCGGCTGATCCTTCTTCAATATGCCCTTCACCAACATGCAGTGTTTCCTTGATTGAATTAGCTCTCACACCAATATTTGCGTCTAGAGCCTTTGCATTGAGGGCTATCTGAAAACGGCTGTGGCGCTGAAGTTGCCTGTGAATGTGGAGTTGGTGGCATGTGAAACCCGCATGTGGAGCATTCGTTTGTGTGGGATGCTGACCAGGTTCATTCCTAGATAATGCACTCAAAGGGCACTAAGCATAGAGTGTGAAAACTGAGTTTCCTTGAGAGCTGCTTGGAAGCCTGATGGTGTGTGAAGTTAGTGAGCCAAATGGAGTTGTTCTCCCACAAGAACCACTCGGCTGATCCTTCTTCAATATGCCCTTCACCAACATGCAGTGTTTCCTTGATTGAATTAGCTCTCACACCAATATTTGCGTCTAGAGCCTTTGCATTGAGGGCTATCTGAAAACGGCTGTGGCGCTGAAGTTGCCTGTGAATGTGGAGTTGGTGGCATGTGAAACCCGCATGTGGAGCATTCGTTTGTGTGGGATGCTCTACCAGGTTCATTCCTAGATAATGCACTCAAAGGGCACTAAGCATAGAGTGTGAAAACTGAGTTTCCTTGAGAGCTGCTTGGAAGCCTGATGGTGTGTGAAGTTAGTGAGCCAAATGGAGTTGTTCTCCCACAAGAACCACTCGGCTGATCCTTCTTCAATATGCCCTTCACCAACATGCAGTGTTTCCTTGATTGAATTAGCTCTCACACCAATATCTGTGTCTAGAGCCTTTGCATTGAGGGCTATCTGAAAACGGCTGTGGCGCTGAAGTTGCCTGTGAATGTGGAGTTGGTGGCATGTGAAACCCGCATGTGGAGCATTCGTTTGTGTGGCTGACCAAGCTCTACCAGGTTCATTCCTAGATAATGCACTCAAAGGGCACTAAACATAGAGCGTGAAACCTGAGTTTCCTTGAGAGCTGCTTGGAAGCCTGATGGTGTGTGAAGTTAGTGAGCCAAATGGAGTTGTTCTCCCACAAGAACCACTCGGCTGATCCTTCTTCAATATGCCCTTCACCAACATGCAGTGTTTCCTTGATTGAATTAGCTCTCACACCAATATTTGCGTCTAGAGCCTTTGCATTGAGGGCTATCTGAAAACGGCTGTGGCGCTGAAGTTGCCTGTGAATGTGGAGTTGGTGGCATGTGAAACCCGCATGTGGAGCATTCGTTTGTGTGGGATGCTCTCCAAGCTTCATTTCAGTACTAGGCACACAAAGGGCATTAAGCATAGAGTGTGAAAACTGAGTTTCCTTGAGAGCTGCTTGGAAGCCTGATGGTTGTGTGAAGTTAGTGAGCCAAATGGAGTTGTTCTCCCACAAGAACCACTCGGCTGATCCTTCTTCAATATGCCCTTCACCAACATGCAGTGTTTCCTTGATTGAATTAGCTCTCACACCAATATTTGCGTCTAGAGCCTTTGCTTTGAGGGCTATCTGAAAACGGCTGTGGCGCTGAAGTTGCCTGTGAATGTGGAGTTGGTGGCATGTGAAACCCGCATGTGGAGCATTCGTTTGTGTGGGATGCTGACCAAGCTTCATTTCAGTCCTAGGCACACAAAGGGCACTAAGCATAGAGTGTGAAAACTGAGTTTCCTTGAGAGCTGCTTGGAAGCCTGATGGTGTGTGAAGTTAGTGAGCCAAATGGAGTTGTTCTCCCACAAGAACCACTCGGCTGATCCTTCTTCAATATGCCCTTCACCAACATGCAGTGTTTCCTTGATTGAATTAGCTCTCACACCAATATTTGCGTCTAGAGCCTTTGCATTGTGGGCTATCTGAAAACGGCTGTGGCGCTGAAGTTGCCTGTGAATGTGGAGTTGGTGGCATGTGAAACCCGCATGTGGAGCATTCGTTTGTGTGGGATGCTCTACCAGGTTCATTCGTAGATAATGCACTCAAAGGGCACTAAGCATAGAGTGTGAAAACTGAGTTTCCTTGAGAGCTGCTTGGAAGCCTGATGGTGTGTGAAGTTAGTGAGCCAAATGGAGTTGTTCTCCCACAAGAACCACTCGGCTGATCCTTCTTCAATATGCCCTTCACCAACATGCAGTGTTTCCTTGATTGAATTAGCTCTCACACCAATATTTGCGTCTAGAGCCTTTGCATTGAGGGCTATCTGAAAACGGCTGTGGCGCTGAAGTTGCCTGTGAATGTGGAGTTGGTGGCATGTGAAACCCGCATGTGGAGCATTCGTTTGTGTGGCTGACCAAGCTCTACCAGGTTCATTCCTAGATAATGCACTCAAAGGGCACTAAACATAGAGCGTGAAACCTGAGTTTCCTTGAGAGCTGCTTGGAAGCCTGATGGTGTGTGAAGTTAGTGAGCCAAATGGAGTTGTTCTCCCACAAGAACCACTCGGCTGATCCTTCTTCAATATGCCCTTCACCAACATGCAGTGTTTCCTTGATTGAATTAGCTCTCACACCAATATTTGCGTCTAGAGCCTTTGCATTGAGGGCTATCTGAAAACGGCTGTGGCGCTGAAGTTGCCTGTGAATGTGGAGTTGGTGGCATGTGAAACCCGCATGTGGAGCATTCGTTTGTGTGGATGCTCTCCAAGCTTCATTTCAGTCCTAGGCACACAAAGGGCATTAAGCTTAGAGTGTGAAAACTGAGTTTCCTTGAGAGCTGCTTGGAAGCCTGATGGTGTGTGAAGTTAGTGAGCCAAATGGAGTTGTTCTCCCACAAGAACCACTCGGCTGATCCTTCTTCAATATGCCCTTCACCAACATGCAGTGTTTCCTTGATTGAATTAGCTCTCACACCAATATTTGCGTCTAGAGCCTTTGCTTTGAGGGCTATCTGAAAACGGCTGTGGCGCTGAAGTTGCCTGTGAATGTGGAGTTGGTGGCATGTGAAACCCGCATGTGGAGCATTCGTTTGTGTGGGATGCTGACCAAGCTTCATTTCAGTCCTAGGCACACAAAGGGCACTAAGCATAGAGTGTGAAAACTGAGTTTCCTTGAGAGCTGCTTGGAAGCCTGATGGTGTGTGAAGTTAATGAGCCAAATGGAGTTGTTCTCCCACAAGAACCACTCGGCTGATCCTTCTTCAATATGCCCTTCACCAACATGCAGTGTTTCCTTGATTGAATTAGCTCTCACACCAATATTTGCGTCTAGAGCCTTTGCATTGAGGGCTATCTGAAAACGGCTGTGGCGCTGAAGTTGCCTGTGAATGTGGAGTTGGTGGCATGTGAAACCCGCATGTGGAGCATTCGTTTGTGTGGGATGCTCTACCAGGTTCATTCCTAGATAATGCACTCAAAGGGCACTAAGCATAGAGTGTGAAAACTGAGTTTCCTTGAGAGCTGCTTGGAAGCCTGATGGTGTGTGAAGTTAGTGAGCCAAATGGAGTTGTTCTCCCACAAGAACCACTCGGCTGATCCTTCTTCAATATGCCCTTCACCAACATGCAGTGTTTCCTTGATTGAATTAGCTCTCACACCAATATTTGCGTCTAGAGCCTTTGCATTGAGGGCTATCTGAAAATGGCTGTGGCGCTGAAGTTGCCTGTGAATGTGGAGTTGGTGGCATGTGAAACCCGCATGTGGAGCATTCGTTTGTGTGGGACGCTGACCAGGTTCATTCCTAGATAATGCACTCAAAGGGCACTAAGCATAGAGTGTGAAAACTGAGTTTCCTTGAGAGCTGCTTGGAAGCCTGATGGTGTGTGAAGTTAGTGAGCCAAATGGAGTTGTTCTCCCACAAGAACCACTCGGCTGATCCTTCTTCAATATGCCCTTCACCAACATGCAGTGTTTCCTTGATTGAATTAGCTCTCACACCAATATTTGCGTCTAGAGCCTTTGCATTGAGGGCTATCTGAAAACGGCTGTGGCGCTGAAGTTGCCTGTGAATGTGGAGTTGGTGGCATGTGAAACCCGCATGTGGAGCATTCGTTTGTGTGGCTGACCAAGCTCTACCAGGTTCATTCCTAGATAATGCACTCAAAGGGCACTAAACATAGAGCGTGAAACCTGAGTTTCCTTGAGAGCTGCTTGGAAGCCTGATGGTGTGTGAAGTTAGTGAGCCAAATGGAGTTGTTCTCCCACAAGAACCACTCGGCTGATCCTTCTTCAATATGCCCTTCACCAACATGCAGTGTTTCCTTGATTGAATTAGCTCTCACACCAATATTTGCGTCTAGAGCCTTTGCATTGAGGGCTATCTGAAAACGGCTGTGGCGCTGAAGTTGCCTGTGAATGTGGAGTTGGTGGCATGTGAAACCCGCATGTGGAGCATTCGTTTGTGTGGCTGACCAAGCTCTACCAGGTTCATTCCTAGATTATGCACTCAAAGGGCACTAAACATAGAGCGTGAAACCTGAGTTTCCTTGAGAGCTGCTTGGAAGCCTGATGGTGTGTGAAGTTAGTGAGCCAAATGGAGTTGTTCTCCCACAAGAACCACTCGGCTGATCCTTCTTCAATATGCCCTTCACCAACATGCAGTGTTTCCTTGATTGAATTAGCTCTCACACCAATATTTGCGTCTAGAGCCTTTGCATTGAGGGCTATCTGAAAACGGCTGTGGCGCTGAAGTTGCCTGTGAATGTGGAGTTGGTGGCATGTGAAACCCGCATGTGGAGCATTCGTTTGTGTGGGATGCTGACCAGGTTCATTCCTAGATAATGCACTCAAAGGGCACTAAGCATAGAGTGTGAAAACTGAGTTTCCTTGAGAGCTGCTTGGAAGCCTGATGGTGTGTGAAGTTAGTGAGCCAAATGGAGTTGTTCTCCCACAAGAACCACTCGGCTGATCCTTCTTCAATATGCCCTTCACCAACATGCAGTGTTTCCTTGATTGAATTAGCTCTCACACCAATATTTGCGTCTAGAGCCTTTGCATTGAGGGCTATCTGAAAACGGCTGTGGCGCTGAAGTTGCCTGTGAATGTGGAGTTGGTGGCATGTGAAACCCGCATGTGGAGCATTCGTTTGTGTGGGATGCTCTACCAGGTTCATTCCTAGATAATGCACTCAAAGGGCACTAAGCATAGAGTGTGAAAACTGAGTTTCCTTGAGAGCTGCTTGGAAGCCTGATGGTGTGTGAAGTTAGTGAGCCAAATGGAGTTGTTCTCCCACAAGAACCACTCGGCTGATCCTTCTTCAATATGCCCTTCACCAACATGCAGTGTTTCCTTGATTGAATTAGCTCTCACACCAATATCTGTGTCTAGAGCCTTTGCATTGAGGGCTATCTGAAAACGGCTGTGGCGCTGAAGTTGCCTGTGAATGTGGAGTTGGTGGCATGTGAAACCCGCATGTGGAGCATTCGTTTGTGTGGCTGACCAAGCTCTACCAGGTTCATTCCTAGATAATGCACTCAAAGGGCACTAAACATAGAGCGTGAAACCTGAGTTTCCTTGAGAGCTGCTTGGAAGCCTGATGGTGTGTGAAGTTAGTGAGCCAAATGGAGTTGTTCTCCCACAAGAACCACTCGGCTGATCCTTCTTCAATATGCCCTTCACCAACATGCAGTGTTTCCTTGATTGAATTAGCTCTCACACCAATATTTGCGTCTAGAGCCTTTGCATTGAGGGCTATCTGAAAACGGCTGTGGCGCTGAAGTTGCCTGTGAATGTGGAGTTGGTGGCATGTGAAACCCGCATGTGGAGCATTCGTTTGTGTGGGATGCTCTCCAAGCTTCATTCAGTCCTAGGCACACAAAGGGCATTAAGCATAGAGTGTGAAAACTGAGTTTCCTTGAGAGCTGCTTGGAAGCCTGATGGTGTGTGAAGTTAGTGAGCCAAATGGAGTTGTTCTCCCACAAGAACCACTCGGCTGATCCTTCTTCAATATGCCCCTTCACCAACATGCAGTGTTTCCTTGATTGAATTAGCTCTCACACCAATATTTGCGTCTAGAGCCTTTGCTTTGAGGGCTATCTGAAAACGGCTGTGGCGCTGAAGTTGCCTGTGAATGTGGAGTTGGTGGCATGTGAAACCCGCATGTGGAGCATTCGTTTGTGTGGGATGCTGACCAAGCTTCATTTCAGTCCTAGGCACACAAAGGGCACTAAGCATAGAGTGTGAAAACTGAGTTTCCTTGAGAGCTGCTTGGAAGCCTGATGGTGTGTGAAGTTAGTGAGCCAAATGGAGTTGTTCTCTCCACAAGAACCACTCGGCTGATCCTTCTTCAATATGCCCTTCACCAACATGCAGTGTTTCCTTGATTGAATTAGCTCTCACACCAATATTTGCGTCTAGAGCCTTTGCATTGTGGGCTATCTGAAAACGGCTGTGGCGCTGAAGTTGCCTGTGAATGTGGAGTTGGTGGCATGTGAAACCCGCATGTGGAGCATTCGTTTGTGTGGGATGCTCTACCAGGTTCATTCGTAGATAATGCACTCAAAGGGCACTAAGCATAGAGTGTGAAAACTGAGTTTCCTTGAGAGCTGCTTGGAAGCCTGATGGTGTGTGAAGTTAGTGAGCCAAATGGAGTTGTTCTCCCACAAGAACCACTCGGCTGATCCTTCTTCAATATGCCCTTCACCAACATGCAGTGTTTCCTTGATTGAATTAGCTCTCACACCAATATTTGCGTCTAGAGCCTTTGCATTGAGGGCTATCTGAAAACGGCTGTGGCGCTGAAGTTGCCTGTGAATGTGGAGTTGGTGGCATGTGAAACCCGCATGTGGAGCATTCGTTTGTGTGGCTGACCAAGCTCTACCAGGTTCATTCCTAGATAATGCACTCAAAGGGCACTAAACATAGAGCGTGAAACCTGAGTTTCCTTGAGAGCTGCTTGGAAGCCTGATGGTGTGTGAAGTTAGTGAGCCAAATGGAGTTGTTCTCCCACAAGAACCACTCGGCTGATCCTTCTTCAATATGCCCTTCACCAACATGCAGTGTTTCCTTGATTGAATTAGCTCTCACACCAATATTTGCGTCTAGAGCCTTTGCATTGAGGGCTATCTGAAAACGGCTGTGGCGCTGAAGTTGCCTGTGAATGTGGAGTTGGTGGCATGTGAAACCCGCATGTGGAGCATTCGTTTGTGTGGGATGCTCTCCAAGCTTCATTTCAGTCCTAGGCACACAAAGGGCATTAAGCATAGAGTGTGAAAACTGAGTTTCCTTGAGAGCTGCTTGGAAGCCTGATGGTGTGTGAAGTTAGTGAGCCAAATGGAGTTGTTCTCCCACAAGAACCACTCGGCTGATCCTTCTTCAATATGCCCTTCACCAACATGCAGTGTTTCCTTGATTGAATTAGCTCTCACACCAATATTTGCGTCTAGAGCCTTTGCTTTGAGGGCTATCTGAAAACGGCTGTGGCGCTGAAGTTGCCTGTGAATGTGGAGTTGGTGGCATGTGAAACCCGCATGTGGAGCATTCGTTTGTGTGGGATGCTGACCAAGCTTCATTTCAGTCCTAGGCACACAAAGGGCACTAAGCATAGAGTGTGAAAACTGAGTTTCCTTGAGAGCTGCTTGGAAGCCTGATGGTGTGTGAAGTTAATGAGCCAAATGGAGTTGTTCTCCCACAAGAACCACTCGGCTGATCCTTCTTCAATATGCCCTTCACCAACATGCAGTGTTTCCTTGATTGAATTAGCTCTCACACCAATATTTGCGTCTAGAGCCTTTGCATTGAGGGCTATCTGAAAACGGCTGTGGCGCTGAAGTTGCCTGTGAATGTGGAGTTGGTGGCATGTGAAACCCGCATGTGGAGCATTCGTTTGTGTGGGATGCTCTACCAGGTTCATTCCTAGATAATGCACTCAAAGGGCACTAAGCATAGAGTGTGAAAACTGAGTTTCCTTGAGAGCTGCTTGGAAGCCTGATGGTGTGTGAAGTTAGTGAGCCAAATGGAGTTGTTCTCCAACAAGAACCACTCGGCTGATCCTTCTTCAATATGCCCTTCACCAACATGCAGTGTTTCCTTGATTGAATTAGCTCTCACACCAATATTTGCGTCTAGAGCCTTTGCATTGAGGGCTATCTGAAAATGGCTGTGGCGCTGAAGTTGCCTGTGAATGTGGAGTTGGTGGCATGTGAAACCCGCATGTGGAGCATTCGTTTGTGTGGGACGCTGACCAGGTTCATTCCTAGATAATGCACTCAAAGGGCACTAAGCATAGAGTGTGAAAACTGAGTTTCCTTGAGAGCTGCTTGGAAGCCTGATGGTGTGTGAAGTTAGTGAGCCAAATGGAGTTGTTCTCCCACAAGAACCACTCGGCTGATCCTTCTTCAATATGCCCTTCACCAACATGCAGTGTTTCCTTGATTGAATTAGCTCTCACACCAATATTTGCGTCTAGAGCCTTTGCATTGAGGGCTATCTGAAAACGGCTGTGGCGCTGAAGTTGCCTGTGAATGTGGAGTTGGTGGCATGTGAAACCCGCATGTGGAGCATTCGTTTGTGTGGCTGACCAAGCTCTACCAGGTTCATTCCTAGATAATGCACTCAAAGGGCACTAAACATAGAGCGTGAAACCTGAGTTTCCTTGAGAGCTGCTTGGAAGCCTGATGGTGTGTGAAGTTAGTGAGCCAAATGGAGTTGTTCTCCCACAAGAACCACTCGGCTGATCCTTCTTCAATATGCCCTTCACCAACATGCAGTGTTTCCTTGATTGAATTAGCTCTCACACCAATATTTGCGTCTAGAGCCTTTGCATTGAGGGCTATCTGAAAACGGCTGTGGCGCTGAAGTTGCCTGTGAATGTGGAGTTGGTGGCATGTGAAACCCGCATGTGGAGCATTCGTTTGTGTGGCTGACCAAGCTCTACCAGGTTCATTCCTAGATAATGCACTCAAAGGGCACTAAACATAGAGCGTGAAACCTGAGTTTCCTTGAGAGCTGCTTGGAAGCCTGATGGTGTGTGAAGTTAGTGAGCCAAATGGAGTTGTTCTCCCACAAGAACCACTCGGCTGATCCTTCTTCAATATGCCCTTCACCAACATGCAGTGTTTCCTTGATTGAATTAGCTCTCACACCAATATTTGCGTCTAGAGCCTTTGCATTGAGGGCTATCTGAAAACGGCTGTGGCGCTGAAGTTGCCTGTGAATGTGGAGTTGGTGGCATGTGAAACCCGCATGTGGAGCATTCGTTTGTGTGGGATGCTGACCAGGTTCATTCCTAGATAATGCACTCAAAGGGCACTAAGCATAGAGTGTGAAAACTGAGTTTCCTTGAGAGCTGCTTGGAAGCCTGATGGTGTGTGAAGTTAGTGAGCCAAATGGAGTTGTTCTCCCACAAGAACCACTCGGCTGATCCTTCTTCAATATGCCCTTCACCAACATGCAGTGTTTCCTTGATTGAATTAGCTCTCACACCAATATTTGCGTCTAGAGCCTTTGCATTGAGGGCTATCTGAAAACGGCTGTGGCGCTGAAGTTGCCTGTGAATGTGGAGTTGGTGGCATGTGAAACCCGCATGTGGAGCATTCGTTTGTGTGGGATGCTCTACCAGGTTCATTCCTAGATAATGCACTCAAAGGGCACTAAGCATAGAGTGTGAAAACTGAGTTTCCTTGAGAGCTGCTTGGAAGCCTGATGGTGTGTGAAGTTAGTGAGCCAAATGGAGTTGTTCTCCCACAAGAACCACTCGGCTGATCCTTCTTCAATATGCCCTTCACCAACATGCAGTGTTTCCTTGATTGAATTAGCTCTCACACCAATATTTGCGTCTAGAGCCTTTGCATTGAGGGCTATCTGAAAACGGCTGTGGCGCTGAAGTTGCCTGTGAATGTGGAGTTGGTGGCATGTGAAACCCGCATGTGGAGCATTCGTTTGTGTGGCTGACCAAGCTCTACCAGGTTCATTCCTAGATAATGCACTCAAAGGGCACTAAACATAGAGCGTGAAACCTGAGTTTCCTTGAGAGCTGCTTGGAAGCCTGATGGTGTGTGAAGTTAGTGAGCCAAATGGAGTTGTTCTCCCACAAGAACCACTCGGCTGATCCTTCTTCAATATGCCCTTCACCAACATGCAGTGTTTCCTTGATTGAATTAGCTCTCACACCAATATTTGCGTCTAGAGCCTTTGCATTGAGGGCTATCTGAAAACGGCTGTGGCGCTGAAGTTGCCTGTGAATGTGGAGTTGGTGGCATGTGAAACCCGCATGTGGAGCATTCGTTTGTGTGGGATGCTCTCCAAGCTTCATTTCAGTCCTAGGCACACAAAGGGCATTAAGCATAGAGTGTGAAAACTGAGTTTCCTTGAGAGCTGCTTGGAAGCCTGATGGTGTGTGAAGTTAGTGAGCCAAATGGAGTTGTTCTCCCACAAGAACCACTCGGCTGATCCTTCTTCAATATGCCCTTCACCAACATGCAGTGTTTCCTTGATTGAATTAGCTCTCACACCAATATTTGCGTCTAGAGCCTTTGCTTTGAGGGCTATCTGAAAACGGCTGTGGCGCTGAAGTTGCCTGTGAATGTGGAGTTGGTGGCATGTGAAACCCGCATGTGGAGCATTCGTTTGTGTGGGATGCTGACCAAGCTTCATTTCAGTCCTAGGCACACAAAGGGCACTAAGCATAGAGTGTGAAAACTGAGTTTCCTTGAGAGCTGCTTGGAAGCCTGATGGTGTGTGAAGTTAGTGAGCCAAATGGAGTTGTTCTCCCACAAGAACCACTCGGCTGATCCTTCTTCAATATGCCCTTCACCAACATGCAGTGTTTCCTTGATTGAATTAGCTCTCACACCAATATTTGCGTCTAGAGCCTTTGCATTGTGGGCTATCTGAAAACGGCTGTGGCGCTGAAGTTGCCTGTGAATGTGGAGTTGGTGGCATGTGAAACCCGCATGTGGAGCATTCGTTTGTGTGGGATGCTCTACCAGGTTCATTCGTAGATAATGCACTCAAAGGGCACTAAGCATAGAGTGTGAAAACTGAGTTTCCTTGAGAGCTGCTTGGAAGCCTGATGGTGTGTGAAGTTAGTGAGCCAAATGGAGTTGTTCTCCCACAAGAACCACTCGGCTGATCCTTCTTCAATATGCCCTTCACCAACATGCAGTGTTTCCTTGATTGAATTAGCTCTCACACCAATATTTGCGTCTAGAGCCTTTGCATTGAGGGCTATCTGAAAACGGCTGTGGCGCTGAAGTTGCCTGTGAATGTGGAGTTGGTGGCATGTGAAACCCGCATGTGGAGCATTCGTTTGTGTGGCTGACCAAGCTCTACCAGGTTCATTCCTAGATAATGCACTCAAAGGGCACTAAACATAGAGCGTGAAACCTGAGTTTCCTTGAGAGCTGCTTGGAAGCCTGATGGTGTGTGAAGTTAGTGAGCCAAATGGAGTTGTTCTCCCACAAGAACCACTCGGCTGATCCTTCTTCAATATGCCCTTCACCAACATGCAGTGTTTCCTTGATTGAATTAGCTCTCACACCAATATTTGCGTCTAGAGCCTTTGCATTGAGGGCTATCTGAAAACGGCTGTGGCGCTGAAGTTGCCTGTGAATGTGGAGTTGGTGGCATGTGAAACCCGCATGTGGAGCATTCGTTTGTGTGGGATGCTCTCCAAGCTTCATTTCAGTCCTAGGCACACAAAGGGCATTAAGCATAGAGTGTGAAAACTGAGTTTCCTTGAGAGCTGCTTGGAAGCCTGATGGTGTGTGAAGTTAGTGAGCCAAATGGAGTTGTTCTCCCACAAGAACCACTCGGCTGATCCTTCTTCAATATGCCCTTCACCAACATGCAGTGTTTCCTTGATTGAATTAGCTCTCACACCAATATTTGCGTCTAGAGCCTTTGCTTTGAGGGCTATCTGAAAACGGCTGTGGCGCTGAAGTTGCCTGTGAATGTGGAGTTGGTGGCATGTGAAAACCGCATGTGGAGCATTCGTTTGTGTGGGATGCTGACCAAGCTTCATTTCAGTCCTAGGCACACAAAGGGCACTAAGCATAGAGTGTGAAAACTGAGTTTCCTTGAGAGCTGCTTGGAAGCCTGATGGTGTGTGAAGTTAATGAGCCAAATGGAGTTGTTCTCCCACAAGAACCACTCGGCTGATCCTTCTTCAATATGCCCTTCACCAACATGCAGTGTTTCCTTGATTGAATTAGCTCTCACACCAATATTTGCGTCTAGAGCCTTTGCATTGAGGGCTATCTGAAAACGGCTGTGGCGCTGAAGTTGCCTGTGAATGTGGAGTTGGTGGCATGTGAAACCCGCATGTGGAGCATTCGTTTGTGTGGGATGCTCTACCAGGTTCATTCCTAGATAATGCACTCAAAGGGCACTAAGCATAGAGTGTGAAAACTGAGTTTCCTTGAGAGCTGCTTGGAAGCCTGATGGTGTGTGAAGTTAGTGAGCCAAATGGAGTTGTTCTCCCACAAGAACCACTCGGCTGATCCTTCTTCAATATGCCCTTCACCAACATGCAGTGTTTCCTTGATTGAATTAGCTCTCACACCAATATTTGCGTCTAGAGCCTTTGCATTGAGGGCTATCTGAAAATGGCTGTGGCGCTGAAGTTGCCTGTGAATGTGGAGTTGGTGGCATGTGAAACCCGCATGTGGAGCATTCGTTTGTGTGGGACGCTGACCAGGTTCATTCCTAGATAATGCACTCAAAGGGCACTAAGCATAGAGTGTGAAAACTGAGTTTCCTTGAGAGCTGCTTGGAAGCCTGATGGTGTGTGAAGTTAGTGAGCCAAATGGAGTTGTTCTCCCACAAGGATCACTCGGCTGATCCTTCTTCAATATGCCCTTCACCAACATGCAGTGTTTCCTTGATTGAATTAGCTCTCACACCAATATTTGCGTCTAGAGCCTTTGCATTGAGGGCTATCTGAAAACGGCTGTGGCGCTGAAGTTGCCTGTGAATGTGGAGTTGGTGGCATGTGAAACCCGCATGTGGAGCATTCGTTTGTGTGGGATGCTCTACCAGGTTCATTGCTAGATAATGCACTCAAAGGGCACTAAACATAGAGTGTGAAAACTGAGTTTCCTTGAGAGCTGCTTGGAAGCCTGAAGGTGTGTGAAGTTAGTGAGTCAAATGGAGTTGTTCTCCCACAAGAACCACTCGGCTGATCCTTCTTCAATATGCCCTTCACCAACATGCAGTGTTTCCTTGATTGAATTAGCTCTCACACCAATATTTGCGTCTAGAGCCTTTGCATTGAGGGCTATCTGAAAACGGCTGTGGCGCTGAAGTTGCCTGTGAATGTGGAGTTGGTGGCATGTGAAACCCGCATGTGGAGCATTCGTTTGTGTGGCTGACCAAGCTCTACCAGGTTCATTCCTAGATAATGCACTCAAAGGGCACTAAACATAGAGCGTGAAACCTGAGTTTCCTTGAGAGCTGCTTGGAAGCCTGATGGTGTGTGAAGTTAGTGAGCCAAATGGAGTTGTTCTCCCACAAGAACCACTCGGCTGATCCTTCTTCAATATGCCCTTCACCAACATGCAGTGTTTCCTTGATTGAATTAGCTCTCACACCAATATTTGCGTCTAGAGCCTTTGCATTGAGGGCTATCTGAAAACGGCTGTGGCGCTGAAGTTGCCTGTGAATGTGGAGTTGGTGGCATGTGAAACCCGCATGTGGAGCATTCGTTTGTGTGGGATGCTCTCCAAGCTTCATTTCAGTCCTAGGCACACATAGGGCATTAAGCATAGAGTGTGAAAACTGAGTTTCCTTGAGAGCTGCTTGGAAGCCTGATGGTGTGTGAAGTTAGTGAGCCAAATGGAGTTGTTCTCCCACAAGAACCACTCGGCTGATCCTTCTTCAATATGCCCTTCACCAACATGCAGTGTTTCCTTGATTGAATTAGCTCTCACACCAATATTTGCGTTTAGAGCCTTTGCTTTGAGGGCTATCTGAAAACGGCTGTGGCGCTGAAGTTGCCTGTGAATGTGGAGTTGGTGGCATGTGAAACCCGCATGTGGAGCATTCGTTTGTGTGGGATGCTGACCAAGCTTCATTTCAGTCCTAGGCACACAAAGGGCACTAAGCATAGAGTGTGAAAACTGAGTTTCCTTGAGAGCTGCTTGGAAGCCTGATGGTGTGTGAAGTTAGTGAGCCAAATGGAGTTGTTCTCCCACAAGAACCACTCGGCTGATCCTTCTTCAATATGCCCTTCACCAACATGCAGTGTTTCCTTGATTGAATTAGCTCTCACACCAATATTTGCGTCTAGAGCCTTTGCATTGAGGGCTATCTGAAAACGGCTGTGGCGCTGAAGTTGCCTGTGAATGTGGAGTTGGTGGCATGTGAAACCCGCATGTGGAGCATTCGTTTGTGTGGGATGCTCTACCAGGTTCATTCCTAGATAACGCACTCAAAGGGCACTAAGCATAGAGTGTGAAAACTGAGTTTCCTTGAGAGCTGCTTGGAAGCCTGATGGTGTGTGAAGTTAGTGAGCCAAATGGAGTTGTTCTCCCACAAGAACCACTCGGCTGATCCTTCTTCAATATGCCCTTCACCAACATGCAGTGTTTCCTTGATTGAATTAGCTCTCACACCAATATTTGCGTCTAGAGCCTTTGCATTGAGGGCTATCTGAAAACGGCTGTGGCGCTGAAGTTGCCTGTGAATGTGGAGTTGGTGGCATGTGAAACCCGCATGTGGAGCATTCGTTTGTGTGGGATGCTCTACCAGGTTCATTTCAGTCCTAGCCATACAAAGGGCACTAAGCATAGAGTGTGAAAACTGAGTTTCCTTGAGAGCTGCTTGGAAGCCTGATGGTGTGTGAAGTTAGTGAGCCAAATGGAGTTGTTCTCCCACAAGAACCACTCGGCTGATCCTTCTTCAATATGCCCTTCACCAACATGCAGTGTTTCCTTGATTGAATTAGCTCTCACACCAATATTTGCGTCTAGAGCCTTTGCATTGAGGGCTATCTGAAAATGGCTGTGGCGCTGAAGTTGCCTGTGAATGTGGAGTTGGTGGCATGTGAAACCCGCATGTGGAGCATTCGTTTGTGTGGGATGCTCTTCCAGGTTCATTCCTAAATAATGCACTCAAAGGGCACTAAACATAGAGTGTGAAAACTGAGTTTCCTTGAGAGCTGCTTGGAAGCCTGATGGTGTGTGAAGTTAGTGAGCCAAATGGAGTTATTCTCCCACAAGAACCACTCAGGTGATCCTTCTTCAATATGCCCTTCACCAACATGCAGTGTTTCCTTGATTGAATTAGCTCTCACACCAATATTTGCGTCTAGAGCCTTTGCATTGAGGGCTATCTGAAAACGGCTGTGGCGCTGAAGTTGCCTGTGAATGTGGAGTTGGTGGCATGTGAAACCCGCATGTGGAGCATTCGTTTGTGTGGCTGACCAAGCTCTACCAGGTTCATTCCTAGATAATGCACTCAAAGGGCACTAAACATAGAGCGTGAAACCTGAGTTTCCTTGAGAGCTGCTTGGAAGCCTGATGGTGTGTGAAGTTAGTGAGCCAAATGGAGTTGTTCTCCCACAAGAACCACTCGGCTGATCCTTCTTCAATATGCCCTTCACCAACATGCAGTGTTTCCTTGATTGAATTAGCTCTCACACCAATATTTGCGTCTAGAGCCTTTGCATTGAGGGCTATCTGAAAACGGCTGTGGCGCTGAAGTTGCCTGTGAATGTGGAGTTGGTGGCATGTGAAACCCGCATGTGGAGCATTCGTTTGTGTGGGATGCTGACCAAGTTTCATTTCAGTCCTAGGCACACAAAGGGCATTAAGCATAGAGTGTGAAAACTGAGTTTCCTTGAGAGCTACTTGGAAGCCTGATGGTGTGTGAAGTTAGGGAGCCAAATGGAGTTGTTCTCCCACAAGAACCACTCGGCTGATCCTTCTTCAATATGCCCTTCACCAACATGCAGTGTTTCCTTGATTGAATTAGCTCTCACACCAATATTTGCGTCTAGAGCCTTTGCTTTGAGGGCTATCTGAAAACGGCTGTGGCGCTGAAGTTGCCTGTGAATGTGGAGTTGGTGGCATGTGAAACCCGCATGTGGAGCATTCGTTTGTGTGGGATGCTGACCAAGCTTCATTTCAGTCCTAGGCACACAAAGGGCACTAAGCATAGAGTGTGAAAACTGAGTTTCCTTGAGAGCTGCTTGGAAGCCTGATGGTGTGTGAAGTTAGTGAGCCAAATGGAGTTGTTCTCCCACAAGAACCACTCGGCTGATCCTTCTTCAATATGCCCTTCACCAACATGCAGTGTTTCCTTGATTGAATTAGCTCTCACACCAATATTTGCGTCTAGAGCCTTTGCATTGAGGGCTATCTGAAAACGGCTGTGGCGCTGAAGTTGCCTGTGAATGTGGAGTTGGTGGCATGTGAAACCCGCATGTGGAGCATTCGTTTGTGTGGGATGCTCTACCAGGTTCATTCCTAGATAATGCACTCAAAGGGCACTAAGCATAGAGTGTGAAAACTGAGTTTCCTTGAGAGCTGCTTGGAAGCCTGATGGTGTGTGAAGTTAGTGAGCCAAATGGAGTTTTTCTCCACAAGAACCACTCGGCTGATCCTTCTTCAATATGCCCTTCACCAACATGCAGTGTTTCCTTGATTGAATTAGCTCTCACACCAATATTTGCGTCTAGAGCCTTTGCATTGAGGGCTATCTGAAAACGGCTGTGGCGCTGAAGTTGCCTGTGAATGTGGAGTTGGTGGCATGTGAAACCCGCATGTGGAGCATTCGTTTGTGTGGCTGACCAAGCTCTACCAGGTTCATTCCTAGATAATGCACTCAAAGGGCACTAAACATAGAGCGTGAAACCTGAGTTTCCTTGAGAGCTGCTTGGAAGCCTGATGGTGTGTGAAGTTAGTGAGCCAAATGGAGTTGTTCTCCCACAAGAACCACTCGGCTGATCCTTCTTCAATATGCCCTTCACCAACATGCAGTGTTTCCTTGATTGAATTAGCTCTCACACCAATATTTGCGTCTAGAGCCTTTGCATTGAGGGCTATCTGAAAACGGCTGTGGCGCTGAAGTTGCCTGTGAATGTGGAGTTGGTGGCATGTGAAACCCGCATGTGGAGCATTCGTTTGTGTGGGATGCTCTCCAAGCTTCATTTCAGTCCTAGGCACACAAAGGGCATTAAGCATAGAGTGTGAAAACTGAGTTTCCTTGAGAGCTGCTTGGAAGCCTGATGGTGTGTGAAGTTAGTGAGCCAAATGGAGTTGTTCTCCCACAAGAACCACTCGGCTGATCCTTCTTCAATATGCCCTTCACCAACATGCAGTGTTTCCTTGATTGAATTAGCTCTCACACCAATATTTGCGTCTAGAGCCTTTGCTTTGAGGGCTATCTGAAAACGGCTGTGGCGCTGAAGTTGCCTGTGAATGTGGAGTTGGTGGCATGTGAAACCCGCATGTGGAGCATTCGTTTGTGTGGGATGCTGACCAAGCTTCATTTCAGTCCTAGGCACACAAAGGGCACTAAGCATAGAGTGTGAAAACTGAGTTTCCTTGAGAGCTGCTTGGAAGCCTGATGGTGTGTGAAGTTAGTGAGCCAAATGGAGTTGTTCTCCCACAAGAACCACTCGGCTGATCCTTCTTCAATATGCCCTTCACCAACATGCAGTGTTTCCTTGATTGAATTAGCTCTCACACCAATATTTGCGTCTAGAGCCTTTGCATTGAGGGCTATCTGAAAACGGCTGTGGCGCTGAAGTTGCCTGTGAATGTGGAGTTGGTGGCATGTGAAACCCGCATGTGGAGCATTCGTTTGTGTGGGATGCTCTACCAGGTTCATTCCTAGATAATGCACTCAAAGGGCACTAAGCATAGAGTGTGAAAACTGAGTTTCCTTGAGAGCTGCTTGGAAGCCTGATGGTGTGTGAAGTTAGTGAGCCAAATGGAGTTGTTCTCCCACAAGAACCACTCGGCTGATCCTTCTTCAATATGCCCTTCACCAACATGCAGTGTTTCCTTGATTGAATTAGCTCTCACACCAATATTTGCGTCTAGAGCCTTTGCATTGAGGGCTATCTGAAAATGGCTGTGGCGCTGAAGTTGCCTGTGAATGTGGAGTTGGTGGCATGTGAAACCCGCATGTGGAGCATTCGTTTGTGTGGGACGCTGACCAGGTTCATTCGTAGATAATGCACTCAAAGGGCACTAAGCATAGAGTGTGAAAACTGAGTTTCCTTGAGAGCTGCTTGGAAGCCTGATGGTGTGTGAAGTTAGTGAGCCAAATGGAGTTGTTCTCCCACAAGAATCACTCGGATGATCCTTCTTCAATATGCCCTTCACCAACATGCAGTGTTTCCTTGATTGAATTAGCTCTCACACCAATATTTGCGTCTAGAGCCTTTGCATTGAGGGCTATCTGAAAACGGCTGTGGCGCTGAAGTTGCCTGTGAATGTGGAGTTGGTGGCATGTGAAACCCGCATGTGGAGCATTCGTTTGTGTGGGATGCTCTACCAGGTTCATTGCTAGATAATGCACTCAAAGGGCACTAAGCATAGAGTGTGAAAACTGAGTTTCCTTGAGAGCTGCTTGGAAGCCTGATGGTGTGTGAAGTTAGTGAGTCAAATGGAGTTGTTCTCCCACAAGAACCACTCGGCTGATCCTTCTTCAATATGCCCTTCACCAACATGCAGTGTTTCCTTGATTGTATTAGCTCTCACACCAATATTTGCATCTAGAGCCTTTGCATTGAGGGCTATCTGAAAACGGCTGTGGCGCTGAAGTTGCCTGTGAATGTGGAGTTGGTGGCATGTGAAACCCGCATGTGGAGCATTCGTTTGTGTTGGATGCTGACCAAGCTGCATTTCAGTCCTAGGCACACTAAGGGCATTAAGCATAGAGTGTGAAAACTGAGTTTCCTTGAGAGCTGCTTGGAAGCCTGATGGTGTGCGATTTAGGGAGCCAAATGGAGTTGTTCTCCCACAAGAACCACTTGGCTGATCCTTCTTCAATATGCCCTTCACCAACATGCAGTGTTTCCTTGATTGAATTAGATCTCACACCAATATTTGCGTCTAGAGCCTTTGCATTGAGGGCTATCTGAAAACGGCTGTGGCGCTGAAGTTGCCTGTGAATGTGGAGTTGGTGGCATGTGAAACCCGCATGGGGAGCATTCGTTTGTGTGGGATGCTCTACCAGGTTCATTCCTGGATAATGCACTCAAATGGCACTAAACCTAGAGTGTGAAAACTGAGTTTCCTTGAGAGCTGCTTGGAAGCCTGATGGTGTGTGAAGTTAGTGAGCCAAATGGAGTTGTTCTCCCACAAGAACCACTCGGTTGATCCTTCTTCAATATGCCCTTCACCAACATGCAGTGTTTTCTTGATTGAATTAGCTCTCACACTAATATTTGCGTCTAGAGCCTTTGCATTGAGGGCTATCTGAAAACGGCTGTGGCGCTGAAGTTGCCTGTGAATGTGGAGTTGGTGGCATGTGAAACCCGCATGTGGAGCATTCGTTTGTGTGGGATGCTCTACCAGGTTCATTCCTGGATAATGCACTCAAAGGGCACTAAGCATAGAGTGTGAAAACTGAGTTTCCTTGAGAGCTGCTTGGAAGCCTGATGGTGTGTGAAGTTAGTGAGCCAAATGGAGTTGTTCTCCCACAAGAACCACTCGGCTGATCCTTCTTCAATATGCCCTTCACCAACATGCAGTGTTTCCTTGATTGAATTAGCTCTCACACCAATATTTGCATCTAGAGCCTTTGCATTGAGGGCTATCTGAAAACGGCTGTGGCGCTGAAGTTGCCTGTGAATGTGGAGTTGGTGGCATGTGAAACCCGCATGTGCAGCATTCGTTTGTGTGGGATGCTGACCAAGCTTCATTTCAGTCCTAGGAACACAAAGGGCACTAAGCATAGAGTGTGAAAACTGAGTTTCCTTGAGAGCTGCTTGGAAGCCTGATGGTGTGTGAAGTTAGTGAGCCAAATGGAGTTGTTCTCCCACAAGAACCACTCGGTTGATCCTTCTTCAATATGCCCTTCACCAACATGCAGTGTTTCCTTGATTGAATTAGCTCTCACACCAATATTTGCGTCTAGAGCCTTTGCATTGTGGGCTATCTGAAAATGGCTGTGGCGCTGAAGTTGCCTGTGAATGTGGAGTTGGTGGCATGTGAAACCCGCATGTGGAGCATTCGTTTGTGTGGGATGCTCTACCAGGTTCATTCCTAGATAATGCACTCAAAGGGCACTAAGCATAGAGTGTGAAAACTGAGTTTCCTTGAGAGCTGCTTGGAAGCCTGATGGTGTGTGAAGTTAGTGAGCCAAATGGAGTTGTTCTCCCACAAGAACCACTCGGCTGATCCTTCTTCAATATGCCCTTCACCAACATGCAGTGTTTCCTTGATTGAATTAGCTCTCACACCAATATTTGCGTCTAGAGCCTTTGCATTGAGGGCTATCTGAAAACGGCTGTGGCGCTGAAGTTGCCTGTGAATGTGGAGTTGGTGGCATGTGAAACCCGCATGTGGAGCATTCGTTTGTGTGGGATGCTCTACCAGGTTCATTCCTAGATAATGCACTCAAAGGGCACTAAACATAGAGTGTGAAAACTGAGTTTCCTTGAGAGCTGCTTGGAAGCCTGATGGTGTGTGAAGTTAGTGAGCCAAATGGAGTTGTTCTCCCACAAGAACCACTCGGCTGATCCTTCTTCAATATGCCCTTCACCAACATGCAGTGTTTCCTTGATTGAATTAGCTCTCACACCAATATTTGCGTCTAGAGCCTTTGCATTGAGGGCTATCTGAAAACGGCTGTGGCGCTGAAGTTGCCTGTGAATGTGGAGTTGGTGGCAAGTGAAACCCGCATGTGGAGCATTCGTTTGTGTGGGATGCTCTACCAGGTTCATTTCAGTCCTAGCCATACAAAGGGCACTAAGCATAGAGTGTGAAAACTGAGTTTCCTTGAGAGCTGCTTGGAAGCCTGATGGTGTGTGAAGTTAGTGAGCCAAATGGAGTTGTTCTCCCACAAGAACCACTCGGCTGATCCTTCTTCAATATGCCCTTCACCAACATGCAGTGTTTCCTTGATTGAATTAGCTCTCACACCAATATTTGCGTCTAGAGCCTTTGCATTGAGGGCTATCTGAAAACGGCTGTGGCGCTGAAGTTGCCTGTGAATGTGGAGTTGGTGGCATGTGAAACCCGCATGTGGAGCATTCGTTTGTGTGGGATGCTGACCAAGCTTCATTTCAGTTCTAGGCACACAAATGGCATTAAGCATAGAGTGTGAAAACTGAGTTTCCTTGAGAGCTGCTTGGAAGCCTGATGGTGTGTGAAGTTAGTGAGCCAAATGGAGTTGTTCTCCCACAAGAACCACTCGGCTGATCCTTCTTCAATATGCCCTTCACCAACATGCAGTGTTTCCTTGATTGAATTAGCTCTCACACCAATATTTGCGTCTAGAGCCTTTGCTTTGAGGGCTATCTGAAAACGGCTGTGGCGCTGAAGTTGCCTGTGAATGTGGAGTTGGTGGCATGTGAAACCCGCATGTGGAGCATTCGTTTGTGTGGGAGGCTGACCAAGCTTCATTTCGGTCCTAGGCACACAAAGGGCACTAAGCATAGAGTGTGAAAACTGAGTTTCCTTGAGAGCTGCTTGGAAGCCTGATGGTGTGTGAAGTTAGTGAGCCAAATGGAGTTGTTCTCCCACAAGAACCACTCGGTTGATCCTTCTTCAATATGCCCTTCACCAACATGCAGTGTTTCCTTGATTGAATTAGCTCTCACACCAATATTTGCGTCTAGAGCCTTTGCATTGTGGGCTATCTGAAAATGGCTGTGGCGCTGAAGTTGCCTGTGAATGTGGAGTTGGTGGCAAGTGAAACCCGCATGTGGAGCATTCGTTTGTGTGGGATGCTCTACCAGGATCATTCCTAGATAATGCACTCAAAGGGCACTAAACATAGAGTGTGAAAACTGAGTTTCCTTGAGAGCTGCTTGGAAGCCTGATGGTGTGTGAAGTTAGTGAGCCAAATGGAGTTGTTCTCCCACAAGAACCACTCGGCTGATCCTTCTTCAATATGCCCTTCACCAACATGCAGTGTTTCCTTGATTGAATTAGCTCTCACACCAATATTTGCGTCTAGAGCCTTTGCATTGAGGGCTATCTGAAAACGGCTGTGGCGCTGAAGTTGCCTGTGAATGTGGAGTTGGTGGCATGTGAAACCCGCATGTGGAGCATTCGTTTGTGTGGGATGCTCTACCAGGTTCATTCCTAGATAATGCACTCAAAGGGCACTAAGCATAGAGTGTGAAAACTGAGTTTCCTTGAGAGCTGCTTGGAAGCCTGATGGTGTGTGAAGTTAGTGAGCCAAATGGAGTTGTTCTCCCACAAGAACCACTCGGCTGATCCTTCTTCAATATGCCCTTCACCAACATGCAGTGTTTCCTTGATTGAATTAGCTCTCACACCAATATTTGCGTCTAGAGCCTTTGCATTGAGGGCTATCTGAAAACGGCTGTGGCGCTGAAGTTGCCTGTGAATGTGGAGTTGGTGGCATGTGAAACCCGCATGTGGAGCATTCGTTTGTGTGGGATGCTGCCCAAGCTTCATTTCAGTCCTAGGCACACAAAGGGCACTAAGCATAGAGTGTGAAAACTGAGTTTCCTTGAGAGCTGCTTGGAAGCCTGATGGTGTGTGAAGTTAGTGAGCCAAATGGAGTTGTTCTCCCACAAGAACCACTCGGCTGATCCTTCTTCAATATGCCCTTCACCAACATGCAGTGTTTCCTTGATTGAATTAGCTCTCACACCAATATTTGCGTCTAGAGCCTTTGCATTGAGGGCTATCTGAAAACGGCTGTGGCGCTGAAGTTGCCTGTGAATGTGGAGTTGGTGGCATGTGAAACCCGCATGTGGAGCATTCGTTTGTGTGGGATGCTGACCAAGCTTCATTTTAGTCCTAGGCACACAAAGGGCACTAAGCATAGAGTGTGAAAACTGAGTTTCCTTGAGAGCTGCTTGGAAGCCTGATGGTGTGTGAAGTTAGTGAGCCAAATGGAGTTGTTCTCCCACAAGAACCACTCGGTTGATCCTTCTTCAATATGCCCTTCACCAACATGCAGTGTTTCCTTGATTGAATTAGCTCTCACACCAATATTTGCGTCTAGAGCCTTTGCATTGTGGGCTATCTGAAAATGGCTGTGGCGCTGAAGTTGCCTGTGAATGTGGAGTTGGTGGCATGTGAAACCCGCATGTGGAGCATTCGTTTGTGTGGGATGCTCTACCAGGTTCATTCCTAGATAATGCACTCAAAGGGCACTAAGCATAGAGTGTGAAAACTGAGTTTCCTTGAGAGCTGCTTGGAAGCCTGATGGTGTGTGAAGTTAGTGAGCCAAATGGAGTTGTTCTCCCACAAGAACCACTCGGCTGATCCTTCTTCAATATGCCCTTCACCAACATGCAGTGTTTCCTTGATTGAATTAGCTCTCACACCAATATTTGCGTCTAGAGCCTTTGCATTGAGGGCTATCTGAAAACGGCTGTGGCGCTGAAGTTGCCTGTGAATGTGGAGTTGGTGGCATGTGAAACCCGCATGTGGAGCATTCGTTTGTGTGGGATGCTCTACCAGGTTCATTCCTAGATAATGCACTCAAAGGGCACTAAACATAGAGTGTGAAAACTGAGTTTCCTTGAGAGCTGCTTGGAAGCCTGATGGTGTGTGAAGTTAGTCAGCCAAATGGAGTTGTTCTCCCACAAGAACCACTCGGCTGATCCTTCTTCAATATGCCCTTCACCAACATGCAGTGTTTTCTTGATTGAATTAGCTCTCACACCAATATTTGCGTCTAGAGCCTTTGCATTGAGGGCTATCTGAAAACGGCTGTGGCGCTGAAGTTGCCTGTGAATGTGGAGTTGGTGGCATGTGAAACCCGCATGTGGAGCATTCGTTTGTGTGGGATGCTCTACCAGGTTCATTCGTAGATAATGCACTCAAAGGGCACTAAGCATAGAGTGTGAAAACTGAGTTTCCTTGAGAGCTGCTTGGAAGCCTGATGGTGTGTGAAGTTAGTGAGCCAAATGGAGTTGTTCTCCCACAAGAACCACTCTGCTGATCCTTCTTCAATATGCCCTTCACCAACATGCAGTGTTTCCTTGATTGAATTAGCTCTCACACCAATATTTGCGTCTAGAGCCTTTGCTTTGAGGGCTATCTGAAAACGGCTGTGGCGCTGAAGTTGCCTGTGAATGTGGAGTTGGTGGCATGCGAAACCAGCATGTGGAGCATTCGTTTGTGTGGGATGCTCTACCAGGTTCATTTCAGTCCTAGCCATACAAAGGGCACTAAGCATAGAGTGTGAAAACTGAGTTTCCTTGAGAGCTGCTTGGAAGCCTGATGGTGTGTGAAGTTAGTGAGCCAAATGGAGTTGTTCTCCCACAAGAACCACTCGGCTGATGCTTCTTCAATATGCCCTTCACCAACATGCAGTGTTTCCTTGATTGAATTAGCTCTCACACCAATATTTGCGTCTAGAGCCTTTGCATTGAGGGCTATCTGAAAACGGCTGTGGCGCTGAAGTTGCCTGTGAATGTGGAGTTGGTGGCATGTGAAACCCGCATGTGGAGCATTCGTTTATGTGGGATGCTCACCAAGCTTCTCTTCAGTCCTAGGCACTCAAAGGGCACTAAGCATAGAGTGTGAAAACTGAGTTTCCTTGAGAGCTGCTTGGAAGCCTGATGGTGTGTGAAGTTAGTGAGCCAAATGGAGTTGTTCTCCCACAAGAACCACTCGGTTGATCCTTCTTCAATATGCCCTTCACCAACATGCAGTGTTTCCTTGATTGAATTAGCTCTCACACCAATATTTGCGTCTAGAGCCTTTGCATTGAGGGCTATCTGAAAACGGCTGTGGCGCTGATGTTGCCTGTGAATGTGGAGTTGGTGGCATGTGAAACCCGCATGTGGAGCATTCGTTTGTGTGGGATGCTCTACCAGGTTCATTCCTAGATAATGCACTCAAAGGGCACTAAGCATAGAGTGTGAAAACTGAGTTTCCTTGAGAGCTGCTTGGAAGCCTGATGGTGTGTGAAGTTAGTGAGCCAAATGGAGTTGTTCTCCCACAAGAACCACTCGGCTGATCCTTCTTCAATATGCCCTTCACCAACATGCAGTGTTTCCTTGATTGAATTAGCTCTCACACCAATATTTGCGTCTAGAGCCTTTGCATTGAGGGCTATCTGAAAACGGCTGTGGCGCTGAAGTTGCCTGTGAATGTGGAGTTGGTGGCATGTGAAACCCGCATGTGGAGCATTCGTTTGTGTGGGATGCTCTACCAGGTTCATTCCTAGATAATGCACACAAAGGGCACTAAGCATAGAGTGTGAAAACTGAGTTTCCTTGAGAGCTGCTTGGAAGCCTGATGGTGTGTGAAGTTAGTGAGCCAAATGGAGTTGTTCTCCCACAAGAACCACTCGGTTGATGCTTCTTCAATATGCCCTTCACCAACATGCAGTGTTTCCTTGATTGAATTAGCTCTCACACCAATATTTGCGTCTAGAGCCTTTGCATTGAGGGCTATCTGAAAACGGCTGTGGCGCTGAAGTTGCCTGTGAATGTGGAGTTGGTGGCATGTGAAACCCGCATGTGGAGCATTCGTTTGTGTGGGATGCTGACCAGGTTCATTCCTAGATAATGCACTCAAAGGGCACTAAGCATAGAGTGTGAAAACTGAGTTTCCTTGAGAGCTGCTTGGAAGCCTGATGGTGTGTGAAGTTAGTGAGCCAAATGGAGTTGTTCTCCACAAGAACCACTCGGCTGATCCTTCTTCAATATGCCCTTCACCAACATGCAGTGTTTCCTTGATTGAATTAGCTCTCACACCAATATTTGCGTCTAGAGCCTTTGCATTGAGGGCTATCTGAAAACGGCTGTGGCGCTGAAGTTGCCTGTGAATGTGGAGTTGGTGGCATGTGAAACCCGCATGTGGAGCATTCGTTTGTGTGGCTGACCAAGCTCTACCAGGTTCATTCCTAGATAATGCACTCAAAGGGCACTAAACATAGAGCGTGAAACCTGAGTTTCCTTGAGAGCTGCTTGGAAGCCTGATGGTGTGTGAAGTTAGTGAGCCAAATGGAGTTGTTCTCCCACAAGAACCACTCGGCTGATCCTTCTTCAATATGCCCTTCACCAACATGCAGTGTTTCCTTGATTGAATTAGCTCTCACACCAATATTTGCGTCTAGAGCCTTTGCATTGAGGGCTATCTGAAAACGGCTGTGGCGCTGAAGTTGCCTGTGAATGTGGAGTTGGTGGCATGTGAAACCCGCATGTGGAGCATTCGTTTGTGTGGGATGCTGACCAAGTTTCATTTCAGTCCTAGGCACACAAAGGGCATTAAGCATAGAGTGTGAAAACTGAGTTTCCTTGAGAGCTGCTTGGAAGCCTGATGGTGTGTGAAGTTAGGGAGCCAAATGGAGTTGTTCTCCCACAAGAACCACTCGGCTGATCCTTCTTCAATATGCCCTTCACCAACATGCAGTGTTTCCTTGATTGAATTAGCTCTCACACCAATATTTGCGTCTAGAGCCTTTGCATTGTGGGCTATCTGAAAACGGCTGTGGCGCTGAAGTTGCCTGTGAATGTGGAGTTGGTGGCATGCGAAACCCGCATGTGGAGCATTCGTTTGTGTGGGATGCTGACCAAGCTTCATTTCAGTCCTAGGCACACAAAGGGCACTAAGCATAGAGTGTGAAAACTGAGTTTCCTTGAGAGCTGCTTGGAAGCCTGATGGTGTGTGAAGTTAGTGAGCCAAATGGAGTTGTTCTCCCACAAGAACCACTCGGCTGATCCTTCTTCAATATGCCCTTCACCAACATGCAGTGTTTCCTTGATTGAATTAGCTCTCACACCAATATTTGCGTCTAGAGCCTTTGCATTGAGGGCTATCTGAAAACGGCTGTGGCGCTGAAGTTGCCTGTGAATGTGGAGTTGGTGGCATGTGAAACCCGCATGTGGAGCATTCGTTTGTGTGGCTGACCAAGCTCTACCAGGTTCATTCCTAGATAATGCACTCAAAGGGCACTAAGCATAGAGTGTGAAAACTGAGTTTCCTTGAGAGCTGCTTGGAAGCCTGATGGTGTGTGAAGTTAGTGAGCCAAATGGAGTTGTTCTCCCACAAGAACCACTCGGCTGATCCTTCTTCAATAGGCCCCTTCACCAACATGCAGTGTTTCCTTGATTGAATTAGCTCTCACACCAATATTTGCGTCTAGAGCCTTTGCATTGAGGGCTATCTGAAAACGGCTGTGGCGCTGAAGTTGCCTGTGAATGTGGAGTTGGTGGCAAGTGAAACCCGCATGTGGAGCATTCGTTTGTGTGGGATGCTCTACCAGGTTCATTTCAGTCCTAGCCATACAAAGGGCACTAAGCATAGAGTGTGAAAACTGAGTTTCCTTGAGAGCTGCTTGGAAGCCTGATGGTGTGTGAAGTTAGTGAGCCAAATGGAGTTGTTCTCCCACAAGAACCACTCGGCTGATCCTTCTTCAATATGCCCTTCACCAACATGCAGTGTTTCCTTGATTGAATTAGCTCTCACACCAATATTTGCGTCTAGAGCCTTTGCATTGAGGGCTATCTGAAAACGGCTGTGGCGCTGAAGTTGCCTGTGAATGTGGAGTTGGTGGCATGTGAAACCCGCATGTGGAGCATTCGTTTGTGTGGGATGCTGACCAAGCTTCATTTCAGTTCTAGGCACACAAAGGGCATTAAGCATAGAGTGTGAAAACTGAGTTTCCTTGAGAGCTGCTTGGAAGCCTGATGGTGTGTGAAATTAGGGAGCCAAATGGAGTTGTTCTCCCACAAGAACCACTTGGCTGATCCTTCTTCAATATGCCCTTGACCAACATGCAGTGTTTCCTTGATTGAATTAGCTCTCACACCAATATTTGCGTCTAGAGCCTTTGCTTTGAGGGCTATCTGAAAACGGCTGTGGCGCTGAAGTTGCCTGTGAATGTGGAGTTGGTGGCATGTGAAACCCGCATGTGGAGCATTCGTTTGTGTGGGATGCTGACCAAGCTTCATTTCAGTCCTAGGCACACAAAGGGCACTAAGCATAGAGTGTGAAAACTGAGTTTCCTTGAGAGCTGCTTGGAAGCCTGATGGTGTGTGAAGTTAGTGAGCCAAATGGAGTTGTTCTCCCACAAGAACCACTCGGTTGATCCTTCTTCAATATGCCCTTCACCAACATGCAGTGTTTCCTTGATTGAATTAGCTCTCACACCAATATTTGCGTCTAGAGCCTTTGCATTGTGGGCTATCTGAAAATGGCTGTGGCGCTGAAGTTGCCTGTGAATGTGGAGTTGGTGGCATGTGAAACCCGCATGTGGAGCATTCGTTTGTGTGGGATGCTCTACCAGGTTCTTTCCTAGATAATGCACTCAAAGGGCACTAAACATAGAGTGTGAAAACTGAGTTTCCTTGAGAGCTGCTTGGAAGCCTGATGGTGTGTGAAGTTAGTGAGCCAAATGGAGTTGTTCTCCCACAAGAACCACTCGGCTGATCCTTCTTCAATATGCCCTTCACCAACATGCAGTGTTTCCTTGATTGAATTAGCTCTCACACCAATATTTGCGTCTAGAGCCTTTGCATTGAGGGCTATCTGAAAACGGCTGTGGCGCTGAAGTTGCCTGTGAATGTGGAGTTGGTGGCATGTGAAACCCGCATGTGGAGCATTCGTTTGTGTGGGATGCTCTACCAGGTTCATTCCTAGATAATGCACTCAAAGGGCACTAAACATAGAGTGTGAAAACTGAGTTTCCTTGAGAGCTGCTTGGAAGCCTGATGGTGTGTGAAGTTAGTGAGCCAAATGGAGTTGTTCTCCCACAAGAACCACTCGGCTGATCCTTCTTCAATATGCCCTTCACCAACATGCAGTGTTTCCTTAATTGAATTAGCTCTCACACCAATATTTGCGTCTAGAGCCTTTGCATTGAGGGCTATCTGAAAACGGCTGTGGCGCTGAAGTTGCCTGTGAATGTGGAGTTGGTGGCATGTGAAACCCGCATGTGGAGCATTCGTTTGTGTGGGATGCTCTACCAGGTTCATTCCTAGATAATGCACTCAAAGCTCACTAAACATAGAGTGTGAAAACTGAGTTTCCTTGAGAGCTGCTTGGAAGCCTGATGGTGTGTGAAGTTAGTGAGCCAAATGGAGTTGTTCTCCCACAAGAACCACTCGGCTGATCCTTCTTCAATATGCCCTTCACCCACATGCAGTGTTTCCTTGATTGAATTAGCTCTCACACCAATATTTGCGTCTAGAGCCTTTGATTGTGGGCTATCTGAAAACGGCTGTGGCGCTGAAGTTGCCTGTGAATGTGGAGTTGGTGGCATGTGAAACCCGCATGTGGAGCATTCGTTTGTGTGGGATGCTCTACCAGGTTCATTCCTAGATAATGCACTCAAAGCTCACTAAGCATAGAGTGTGAAAACTGAGTTTCCTTGAGATCTGCTTGGAAGCCTGATGGTGTGTGAAGTTAGTGAGCCAAATGGAGTTGTTCTCCCACAAGAACCACTCGGCTGATCCTTCTTCAATATGCCCTTCACCAACATGCAGTGTTTCCTTGATTGAATTAGCTCTCACACCAATATTTGCGTCTAGAGCCTTTGCATTGAGGGCTATCTGAAAACGGCTGTGGCGCTGAAGTTGCCTGTGAATGTGGAGTTGGTGGCATGTGAAACCCGCATGTGGAGCATTCGTTTGTGTGGGATGCTCTACCAGGTTCATTCCTAGATAATGCACTCAAAGGGCACTAAGCATAGAGTGTGAAAACTGAGTTTCCTTGAGAGCTGCTTGGAAGCCTGATGGTGTGTGAAGTTAGTGAGCCAAATGGAGTTGTTCTCCCACAAGAACCACTCGGCTGATCCTTCTTCAATATGCCCTTCACCAACATGCAGTGTTTCCTTGATTGAATTAGCTCTCACACCAATATTTGCGTCTAGAGCCTTTGCATTGAGGGCTATCTGAAAACGGCTGTGGCGCTGAAGTTGCCTGTGAATGTGGAGTTGGTGGCATGTGAAACCCGCATGTGGAGCATTCGTTTGTGTGGCATGCTGACCAAGCTTCATTTCAGTCCTAGGCACACAAAGGGCACTAAGCATAGAGTGTGAAAACTGAGTTTCCTTGAGAGCTGCTTGGAAGCCTGATGGTGTGTGAAGTTAGTGAGCCAAATGGAGTTGTTCTCCCACAAGAACCACTTGGCTGATCCTTCTTCAATATGCCCTTCACCAACATGCAGTGTTTCCTTGATTGAATTAGCTCTCACACCAATATTTGCGTCTAGAGCCTTTGCATTGAGGGCTATCTGAAAACGGCTGTGGCGCTGAAGTTGCCTGTGAATGTGGAGTTGGTGGCATGTGAAACCCGCATGTGGAGCATTCGTTTGTGTGGGATGCTGACCAAGCTTCATTTCAGTCCTAGCCACACAAAGAGCACTAAGCATAGAGTGTGAAAACTGAGTTTCCTTGAGAGCTGCTTGGAAGCCTGATGGTGTGTGAAGTTAGTGAGCCAAATGGAGTTGTTCTCTCACAAGAACCACTTGGCTGATCCTTCTTCAATATGCCCTTCACCAACATGCAGTGTTTCCTTGATTGAATTAGCTCTCACACCAATATTTGCGTCTAGAGCCTTTGCATTGAGGGCTATCTGAAAACGGCTGTGGCGCTGAAGTTGCCTGTGAATGTGGAGTTGGTGGCATGTGAAACCCGCATGTGGAGCATTCGTTTGTGTGGGATGCTGACCAAGCTTCATTTCAGTCCTAGGCACACAAAGGGCACTAAGCATAGAGTGTGAAAACTGAGTTTCCTTGAGAGCTGCTTGGAAGCCTGATGGTGTGTGAAGTTAGTGAGCCAAATGGAGTTGTTCTCCCACAAGAACCACTCGGCTGATCCTTCTTCAATATGCCCTTCACCAACATGCAGTGTTTCCTTGATTGAATTAGCTCTCACACCAATATTTGCGTCTAGAGCCTTTGCATTGAGGGCTATCTGAAAACGGCTGTGGCGCTGAAGTTGCCTGTGAATGTGGAGTTGGTGGCATGTGAAACCCGCATGTGGAGCATTCGTTTGTGTGGGATGCTCTACCAGGTTCATTCCTAGATAATGCACTCAAAGGGCACTAAGCATAGAGTGTGAAAACTGAGTTTCCTTGAGAGCTGCTTGGAAGCCTGATGGTGTGTGAAGTTAGTGAGCCAAATGGAGTTGTTCTCCCACAAGAACCACTCGGCTGATCCTTCTTCAATATGCCCTTCACCAACATGCAGTGTTTCCTTGATTGAATTAGCTCTCACACCAATATTTGCGTCTAGAGCCTTTGCATTGAGGGCTATCTGAAAACGGCTGTGGCGCTGAAGTTGCCTGTGAATGTGGAGTTGGTGGCATGTGAAACCCGCATGTGGAGCATTCGTTTGTGTGGGATGCTGACCAAGCTTCATTTCAGTCCTAGCCACACAAAGAGCACTAAGCATAGAGTGTGAAAACTGAGTTCCTTGAGAGCTGCTTGGAAGCCTGATGGTGTGTGAAGTTAGTGAGCCAAATGGAGTTGTTCTCCCACAAGAACCACTCGGCTGATCCTTCTTCAATATGCCCTTCACCAACATGCAGTGTTTCCTTGATTGAATTAGCTCTCACACCAATATTTGCGTCTAGAGCCTTTGCATTGAGGGCTATCTGAAAACGGCTGTGGCGCTGAAGTTGCTGTGAATGTGGAGTTGGTGGCATGTGAAACCCGCATGTGGAGCATTCGTTTGTGTGGGATGCTGACCAAGCTTCATTTCAGTCCTAGGCACACAAAGGGCACTAAGCATAGAGTGTGAAAACTGAGTTTCCTTGAGAGCTGCTTGGAAGCCTGATGGTGTGTGAAGTTAGTGAGCCAAATGGAGTTGTTCTCCCACAAGAACCACTCGGCTGATCCTTCTTCAATATGCCCTTCACCAACATGCAGTGTTTCCTTGATTGAATTAGCTCTCACACCAATATTTGCGTCTAGAGCCTTTGCATTGAGGGCTATCTGAAAACGGCTGTGGCGCTGAAGTTGCCTGTGAATGTGGAGTTGGTGGCATGTGAAACCCGCATGTGGAGCATTCGTTTGTGTGGGATGCTCTACCAGGTTCATTCCTAGATAATGCACTCAAAGGGCACTAAGCATAGAGTGTGAAAACTGAGTTTCCTTGAGAGCTGCTTGGAAGCCTGATGGTGTGTGAAGTTAGTGAGCCAAATGGAGTTGTTCTCCCACAAGAACCACTCGGCTGATCCTTCTTCAATATGCCCTTCACCAACATGCAGTGTTTTCCTTGATTGAATTAGCTCTCACACCAATATTTGCGTCTAGAGCCTTTGCATTGAGGGCTATCTGAAAACGGCTGTGGCGCTGAAGTTGCCTGTGAATGTGGAGTTGGTGGCATGTGAAACCCGCATGTGGAGCATTCGTTTGTGTGGCATGCTGACCAAGCTTCATTTCAGTCCTAGGCACACAAAGGGCACTAAGCATAGAGTGTGAAAACTGAGTTTCCTTGAGATCTGCTTGGAAGCCTGATGGTGTGTGAAGTTAGTGAGCCAAATGAGTTGTTCTCCCACAAGAACCACTCGGCTGATCCTTCTTCAATATGCCCTTCACCAACATGCAGTGTTTCCTTGATTGAATTAGCTCTCACACCAATATTTGCGTTTAGAGCCTTTGCATTGAGGGCTATCTGAAAACGGCTGTGGCGCTGAAGTTGCCTGTGAATGTGGAGTTGGTGGCATGTGAAACCCGCATGTGGAGCATTCGTTTGTGTGGGATGCTGACCAAGCTTCATTTCAGTCCTAGGCACACAAAGGACACTAAGCATAGAGTGTGAAAACTGAGTTTCCTTGAGATCTGCTTGGAAGCCTGATGGTGTGTGAAGTTAGTGAGCCAAATGGAGTTGTTCTCCCACAAGAACCACTCGGCTGATCCTTCTTCAATATGCCCTTCACCAACATGCAGTGTTTCCTTGATTGAATTAGCTCTCACACCAATATTTGCGTCTAGAGCCTTTGCATTGAGGGCTATCTGAAAACAGCTGTGGCGCTGAAGTTGCCTGTGAATGTGGAGTTGGTGGCATGTGAAACCCGCATGTGGAGCATTCGTTTGTGTGGGATGCTGACCAAGCTTCATTTCAGTCCTAGGCACACAAAGGGCACTAAGCATAGAGTGTGGAAAACTGAGTTTCCTTGAGAGTTGCTTGGAAGCCTGATGGTGTGTGAAGTTAGTGAGCCAAATGGAGTTGTTCTCCCACAAGAGAACCACTCGGCTGATCCTTCTTCAATATGCCCTTCACCAACATGCAGTGTTTCCCTTGATTGAATTAGCTCTCACACCAATATTTGCGTCTAGAGCCTTTGCATTGAGGGCTATCTGAAAACGGCTGTGGCGCTGAAGTTGCCTGTGAATGTGGAGTTGGTGGCATGTGAAACCCGCATGTGGAGCATTCGTTTGTGTGGGATGCTGACCAAGCTTCATTTCGAGTCCTAGGCACACAAAGGGCACTAAGCATAGAGTGTGAAAACTGAGTTTCCTTGAGAGCTGCTTGGAAGCCTGATGGTGTGTGAAGTTAGTGAGCAAATGGAGTTGTTCTCCCACAAGAACCACTCGGCTGATCCTTTCTTCAATATGCACCCTTCACCAACATGCAGTGTTTCCTTGATTGAATTAGCTCTCACACCAATATTTGCGTCTAGAGCCTTTGCATTGAGGGCTATCTGAAAACGGCTGTGGCGCTGAAGTTGCCTGTGAATGTGGAGTTGGTGCATGTGAAACCCGCATGTGGAGCATTCGTTTGTGTGGGATGCTCTACCAGGTTCATTCCTAGATAATGCACTCAAGAGGCACTAAGCATAGAGTGTGAAAACTGAGTTTCCTTGAGAGCTGCTTGGAAGCCTGATGGTGTGTGAAGTTAGTGAGCCAAATGGAGTTGTTCTCCACAAGAACCACTCGAGCTGATCCTTCTTCAATATGCCCTTCACCAACATGCAGTGTTTCCTTGATTGAATTAGCTCTCACACCAATATTTGCGTCTAGAGCCTTTGCATTGAGGGCTATCTGAAAACGGCTGTGGCGCTGAGTTGCCTGTGAATGTGGAGTTGGTGGCATGTGAAACCCGCATGTGGAGCATTCGTTTGTGTGGGATGCTGACCAAGCTTCATTTCAGTCCTAGCCACACAAAGAGCACTAAGCATAGAGTGTGAAAACTGAGTTTCCTTGAGAGCTGCTTGGAAGCCTGATGGTGTGTGAAGTTAGTGAGCAAATGGAGTTGTTCTCCCACAAGAACCACTTGGCTGATCCTTCTTCAATATGCCCTTCACCAACATGCAGTGTTTCCTTGATTGAATTAGCTCTCACACCAATATTTGCGTCTAGAGCCTTTGCATTGAGGGCTATCTGAAAACGGCTGTGGCGCTGAAGTTGCCTGTGAATGTGGAGTTGGTGGCATGTGAAACCCGCATGTGGAGCATTCGTTTGTGTGGGATGCTGACCAGCTTCATTCAGTCCTAGGCACACAAAGGGCACTAAGCATAGAGTGTGAAAACTGAGTTTCCTGAGAGCTGCTTGGAAGCCTGATGGTGTGTGAAGTTAGTGAGCCAAATGGAGTTGTTCTCCACAAGAACCACTCGGCTGATCCTTCTTCAATATGCCCTTCACCAACATGCAGTGTTTCCTTGATTGAATTAGCTCTCACACCAATATTTGCGTCTAGAGCCTTTGCATTGAGGGCTATCTGAAAACGGCTGTGGCGCTGAAGTTGCCTGTGAATGTGGAGTTGGTGGCATGTGAAACCCGCATGTGGAGCATTCGTTTGTGTGGGATGCTCTACCAGGTTCATTCCTAGATAATGCACTCAAAGGGCACTAAGCATAGAGTGTGAAAACTGAGTTTCCTTGAGAGCTGCTTGGAAGCCTGATGGTGTGTGAAGTTAGTGAGCCAAATGGAGTTGTTCTCCCACAAGAACCACTCGGCTGATCCTTCTTCAATATGCCCTTCACCAACATGCAGTGTTTCCTTGATTGAATTAGCTCTCACACCAATATTTGCGTCTAGAGCCTTTGCATTGAGGGCTATCTGAAAACGGCTGTGGCGCTGAAGTTGCCTGTGAATGTGGAGTTGGTGGCATGTGAAACCCGCATGTGGAGCATTCGTTTGTGTGGGATGCTGACCAAGCTTCATTTCAGTCCTAGGCACACAAAGGGCACTAAGCATAGAGTGTGAAAACTGAGTTTCCTTGAGATCTGCTTGGAAGCCTGATGGTGTGTGAAGTTAGTGAGCCAAATGGAGTTGTTCTCCCACAAGAAACCACTCGGCTGATCCTTCTTCAATATGCCCTTCACCAACATGCAGTGTTTCCTTGATTGAATTAGCTCTCACACCAATATTTGCGTTTGAGAGCTTTGCATTGAGGGCTATCTGAAAACGGCTGTGGCGCTGAAGTTGCCTGTGAATGTGGAGTTGGTGGCATGTGAAACCCGCATGTGGAGCATTCGTTTGTGTGGGATGCTGACCAAGCTTCATTTCAGTCCTAGGCACACAAAGGACACTAAGCATAGAGTGTGAAAACTGAGTTCCTTGAGATCTGCTTGGAAGCCTGATGGTGTGTGAAGTTTAGTGAGCCAAATGGAGTTGTTCTCCCACAAGAACCACTCGGCTGATCCTTCTTCAATATGCCCTT
>NW_026696107.1:0-35892 GCF_030435755.1 Ochotona princeps | reverse complement strand
TTCCACATGCGGGTTTCACATGCCCACTAACTCCACATTCACAGGCAACTTCAGCGCCACAGCCGTTTTCAGATAGCCCTCAATGCAAACGGCTCTAGACGCAAAATATTGGTGTGAGAGCTAATTCAATCAAGGAGAAACACTGCATGTTGGTGAAGGGCATATTGAAGAAGGATCAGCCGAGTGGTTCTTGTGGGAGAACAACTCCATTTGGCTCACTAACTCTCACACACCATCAGGCTTCCAAGCAGCTCTCAAGGAAACTCAGTTTTCACACTCTATGCTTAGTGCCCTTTGAGCGTGCCTTATCTAGGACCATGAACCTGGTAGAGCATCCCACACAAAACGAAATGCTTCCACATGCGGGTTTCACCATGCCACTAACTCCACATTCACAGGCAACTTCAGCCGCACAGCCGTTTTCAGATAGCCCTCAATGCAAAGGCTCTAGACGCAAAATATTGGTGTCGAGAGCTAATTCAATCAAGGAAAACACTGCATGTTGGTGAAGGGCAGTATTGAAGAAGGATCCAGCCGAGTGGTTCTTGTGGGAGAACAACTCCATTTGGCTCACTAACTTCACACACCATCAGGCTTCCAAGCAGCTCTCAAGGAAACTCAGTTTTCACACTCTATGCTTAGTGCCCTTGAGTGCCTTATCTAGGAATGAACCTGGTAGAGCATCCCACACAAACGAATGCTCCACATGCGGGTTTCACATGCCACTAACTCCACATTCACAGGCAACTTCTGCGCCACAGCCGTTTTCAGATAGCCCTCAATGCAAAGGCTCTAGACGCAAATATTGGTGTGAGAGCTAATTCAATCAAGGAAACACTGCATGTTGGTGAAGGGCATATTGAAGAAGGATCAGCCGAGTGGTTCTTGTGGGAGAACAACTCCATTTGGCTCTAACTAACTTCACACACCATCAGGCTTCCCAAGCAGCTCTCAAGGAAACTCAGTTTTCACACTCGATGCTTAGTGCCCTTTGAGTGCCTAGGACTGAAATGAAACTTGGTGAGCATCCCACACAAACGAATGCTCCACATGCGGGTTTCACATGCCACTAACTCCACATTCACAGGCAACTTTCAGCGCCACAGCCGTTCTTCAGATAGCCCCTCAATGCAAAGGCTCTAGACGCAAATATTGGTGTGAGAGCTAATTCAATCAAGGGAAACACTGCATGTTGGTGAAGGGCATATTGAAGAAGGATCAGCCGAGTGGTTCTTGTGGGAGAACAACTCCATTTTGGTCTCACTAACTTCACACACCATCAGGCTTCCAAGCAGCTCTCAAGGAAACTCAGTTTTCACACTCTATGCTTAGTGCCCTTTGAGTGCCTAGGACTGAAATGAAACTTGGCTGAGCATCCCACAAAAACGAATGCTGCCACATGTGGGTTTCTACATGCCACCTAACTCCACATTCACAGGCAACTTCAGCGCCACAGCCGTTTTTCAGATAGCCCTCAATGCAAAGGCTCTAGACGCAAATATTGGTGTGAGAGCTAATTCAATCAAGGAAACACTGCATGTTGGTGAAGGGCATATTGAAGAAGGATCAGCCGAGTGGTTCTTCTGGGAGAACAACTCCATTTGGCTCACTAACTTCACACACCATCAGGCTTCCAAGCAGCTCTCTAAAGGAAACTCGAGTTTTCACACTCTATGCTTAGTGCCCTTTGAGTGCCTAGGACCGAAATGAAACTTGAGTGAGCATCCACACAAACGAATGCTCCACATGCGGGTTTCACATGCCACAACTCCACGATTCACAGGCAACTTCAGCGCCACAGCCGTTTTCAGATAGCCACTCAATACAAAGGCTTTAGAGACGCAAATATTGGTGTGAGAGCTAATTCAATCAAGGAAACACTGCATGTTGGTGAAGGGCATATGTGAAGAAGGATCGGCCGAGTGGTTCTTGCTGGGAGAACAACTCCATTTGGCTCACTAACTTCACACACCATCAGGCTTCCAAGCAGCTCTCCAAGGAAACTCCAGTTTTCACACTCTATGCTTAGTGCCCTTGAGTGCCTTATCTAGGAATGAACCTGGTAGAGCATCCCACACAAACGAATGCTCCACATGCGGGTTTTCACATGCCCACTAACTCCACATTCACAGGCAACTTCTGCGCCACAGCCGTTTTCAGATAGCCCTCAATGACAAAGGCTCCTAGACGCCAACATATTGGTGTGAGAGCTAATTCAATCAAGGAAACACTGCATGTTGGTGAAAGGGCATATTGAAGAAGGATCAGCCGAGTGGTTCTTGTGGGAGAACAACTCCATTTGCGCTCACTAACTTCACACACCATCAGGCTTCCAAGCAGCTCTCAAGAAAAACTCAGTTTTCACACTCTATGCTTAGTGCCCTATTGAGTGCCTAGGACTGAAATGAAACTTGGTGAGCATCCCACACAAACGAATGCTCCAGCCATGCGGCGTTTCACATGCCACTAACTCCACATTCACAGGCAACTTCAGCGCCACAGCCGTTTTCAGACTAGCCCTCAATGCAAAGGCTCTAGACGCAAATATTGGTGTGAGAGCTAATTCAATCAAGGAAACACTGCATGTTGGTGAAGGGCATATTGAAGAAGGATCAGCCGAGTGGTTCTTGTGGGAGAACAACTCCATTTGGGCTCACTAACTTCACACACCATCAGGCTTCCAAGCAGCTCTCAAGGCAAACTCAGTTTTCACACTCTATGCTTAGTGCCCTTTGAGTGCCTAGGACTGAAATGAAACTTGCTGAGCATCCCACACAAACGAATGCTCCACATGCGGGTTTCACATGCCACCAACTTCACATTCACTCGCAACTTCAGCGCCACAGCCGTTTTCAGATAGCCCTCAATGCAAAGGCTCTAGACGCAAATATTGGTGTGAGAGCCTAATTCAATCAAGGAAACACTGCATGTTGGTGAAGGGCATATTGAAGAAGGATCAGCCGAGTGGTTCTTGTGGGAGAACAGCTCCATTTGAGGCTCACTAACTTCACACACCATCAGGCTTCCAAGCAGCTCTCAAGGAAACTCAGTTTTTCACACTCTATGCTTAGTGCCCTTTGAGTGCCTTATCTAGGAAATGAACCTGGTAGAGCAATCCCACACAAACGAATGCTCCACATGCGGGTTTCACATGCAACCAACTTCACATTCACTGGCAACTTCAGCGCCACAGCCGTTTTCAGATAGCCCTCAATGCAAAGGCTCTAGACGCAAATATTGGTGTGAGAGCTAATTCAATCAAGGAAACACTGCTTGTTGGTGAAGGGCATATTGAAGAAGGATCAGCCGAGTGGTTCTTGTGGGAGAACAACTCCATTTGGCTCACTAACTTCACACACCATCAGGCTTCCAAGCAGCTCTCAAGGAAACTCAGTTTTCACACTCTATGCTTAGTGCCCTTTGAGTGCCTAGGACTGAAATGAAACTTGGTGAGCATCCCACACAAACGAATGCTCCACATGCGGGTTTCACATGCCACTAACTCCACATTCACAGGCAACTTCAGCGCCACAGCCGTTTTCAGATAGCCCTCAATGCAAAGGCTCTAGACGCACAAATATTGGTGTGAGAGCTAATTCAATCAAGGAAACACTGCATGTTGGTGAAGGGCATATTGAAGAAGGATCAGCCGAGTGGTTCTTGTGGGAGAACAACTCCATTTGGCTCACTAACTTCACACACCATCAGGCTTCCAAGCAGCTCTCAAGGAAACTCAGTTTTCACACTCTATGCTTAGTGCCCTTTGAGTGCCTTATCTAGGAATGAACCTGGTAGAGCATCCCACACAAACGAATGCTCCACATGCGGGTTTCACATGCCACTAACTCCACATTCACAGGCAACTTCAGCGCCACAGCCGTTTTCAGATAGCCCTCAATGCAAAGGCTCTAGACGCAAATATTGGTGTGAGAGCTAATTCAATCAAGGAAACACTGCATGTTGGTGAAGGGCATATTGAAGAAGGATCAGCCGAGTGGTTCTTGTGGAGAGAACAACTCCATTTGGCTCACTAACTTCACACACCATCAGGCTTCCAAGCAGCTCTCAAGGAACTCAGTTTTCACACTCTATGCTTAGTGCCCTTGAGTGCCTTATCTAGGAATGAACCCTGGTAGAGCATCCCACACAAACGAATGCTCCACATGCGGGTTTCACATGCCACTAACTCCACATTCACAGGCAACTTCAGCGCCACAGCCGTTTTCAGATAGCCCTCAATGCAAAGGCTCTAGACGCAAAATATTGCGTGTGAGAGCTAATTCAATCAAGGAAACACTGCATGTTGGTGAAGGGCATATTGAAGAAGAATCAGCCGAGTGGTTCTTGTGGGAGAACAACTCCATTTGGCCTCACTAACTTCACACACCATCAGGCTTCCAAGCAGCTCTCAAGGAAACTCAGTTTTCACACTCTAGGCTTAGTGCCCTTTGAGTGCCTAGGACTGAAAATGAAACTTGGTGAGCATCCCACACAAACGAATGCTCCACATGCGGGTTTCACATGCCACCAACTCCACATTCACAGGCAACTTCAGCGCCACAGCCGTTTTCAGATAGCCCTCAATACAAAGGCTTTAGACGCAAATATTGTTGTGAGAGCTAATTCAATCAAGGAAACACTGCATGTTGGTGAAGGGCATATTGAAGAAGGATCAGCCGAGTGGTTCTTGTGGGAGAACAACTCCATTTGGCTCACTAACTTCACACACCATCAGGCTTCCAAGCAGCTCTCAAGGAAACTCAGTTTTCACACTCTATGCTTAGTGCCCTTTGAGTGCCTAGGATCTGATAGGTGAAATGCTTTATGACCTGGTAGAGCATCCCACACAAACGAATGCTCCTCCACATGCGGGTTTCACATGCCACCTAACTCCACATTCACCAGGCAACTTCAGCGCCACAGCCGTTTTCAGATAGCCCTCAATGCAAAGGCTCTAGACGCAAATATTGGTGTGTGAGAGCTAATTCAATCAAGGAAACACTGCATGTTGGTGAAGGGCATATTGAAGAAGGATCAGCCGAGTGGTTCTTGTGGGAGAACAACTCCATTTGGCTCACTAACTTCACACACCATCAGGCTTCCAAGCAGCTCTCAAGGAAACTCAGTTTTCACACTCTATGCTTAGTGCCCCTTGAGTGCCTTATCTAGGAATGAACCTGGTAGAGCATCCCACACAAACGAATGCTCCACATGCGGGTTTCACATGCCACTAACTCCACATTCACAGGCAACTTCTGCGCCACAGCCGTTTTCAGATAGCCCTCAATGCAAAGGCTCTAGACGCAAATATTGGTGTGAGAGCTAATTCAATCAAGGAAACACTGCATCGTTGGTGAAGGGCATATTGAAGAAGGATCAGCCGAGTGGTTTCTTGTGGGAGAACAACTCCATTTGGCTAACTAACTTCACACACCATCAGGCTTCCAAGCAGCTCTCAAGGGAAACTCACAGTTTTCACACTCTATGCTTAGTGCCCTTTGAGTGCCTAGGACTGAAATGAAACTTGGTGAGCATCCCACACAAACGAATGCTCCACATGCGGGTTTCACATGCCACCTAACTCCACATTCACAGGCAACTTCAGCGCCACAGCCGTTTTCAGATAGCCTCAATGCAAAGGCTCTAGACGCAAATATTGGTGTGAGAGCTAATTCAATCAAGGAAACACTGCATGTTGGTGAAGGGCATATTGAAGAAGGATCAGCCGAGTGGTTCTTGTGGGAGAACAACTCCATTTGGCTCACTAACTTCACACACCATCAGGCTTCCAAGCAGCTCTCAAGGAAAACTCAGTTTTCACACTCTATGCTTAGTGCCCTTTGAGTGCCTAGGACTGAAATGAAACTTGGTGAGCATCCCACACAAACGAATGCTCCACATGCGGGTTTCACATGCCACTAACTCCACATTCACAGGCAACTTCAGCGCCACAGCCGTTTTCAGATAGCCCTCAATGCAAAGGCTCTAGACGCAAATATTGGTGTGAGAGCTAATTCAATCAAGGAAACACTGCATGTTGGTGAAGGGGCATATTGAAGAAGGATCAGCCGAGTGGTTCTTCTGGGAGAACAACTCCATTTGGCTCACTAACTTCACACACCATCAGGCTTCCAAGCAGCTCTCAAGGAAACTCAGTTTTCACACTCTATGCTTAGTGCCCTTTGAGTGCCTAGGACCGAAATGAAACTTGGTGAGCATCCCACACAAACGAATGCTCCACATGCGGGTTTCACATGCCACCAACTCCACATTCACAGGCAACTTCAGCGCCACAGCCGTTTTCAGATAGCCCTCAATACAAAGGCTTTAGACGCAAATATTGGTGTGAGAGCTAATTCAATCAAGGAAACACTGCATGTTGGTGAAGGGCATATTGAAGAAGGATCGGCCGAGTGGTTCTTGTGGGAGAACAACTCCATTTGGGCTCACTAACTTCACACACCATCAGGCTTCCAAGCAGCTCTCAAGGAAACTCAGTTTTTCACACTCTATGCTTAGTGCCCTTGAGTGCCTTATCTAGGAATGAACCTGGTAGAGCATCCCACACAAACGAATGCTCCACATGCGGGTTTCACATGCCACTAACTCCACATTCACAGGCAACTTCTGCGCCACAGCCGTCTTTCAGATAGCCCTCAATGCAAAGGCTCTAGACGCAAATATTGGTGTGAGAGCTAATTCAATCAAGGAAACACTGCATGTTGGTGAAGGGCATATTGAAGAAGGATCAGCCGAGTGGTTTCTTGTGGGAGAACAACTCCATTTGGGCTCACTAACTTCACACACCATCAGGCTTCCAAGCAGCTCTCAAGCAAACTTAGTTTTCACACTCTATGCTTAGTGCCCTTTGAGTGCCTAGGGACTGAAATGAAACTTGCTGAGCATCCCACACAAACGAATGCTCCACATGCGGGTTTCACATGCCACCAACTTCACATTCACTCGCAACTTCAGCGCCACAGCCGTTTTCAGATAGCCCTCAATGCAAAGGCTCTAGACGCAAATATTGGTCGTGAGAGCTAATTCAATCAAGGAAACACTGCATGTTGGTGAAGGGCATATTGAAGAAGGATCAGCCGAGGTGGTTCTTGTGGGAGAACAAGCTCCATTTGGCTCACTAACTTCACACACCATCAGGCTTCCAAGCAGCTCTCAAGGAAACTCAGTTTTCACACTCTATGCTTAGTGCCCTTTGAGTGCCTTATCTAGGAATGAACCTGGTAGAGGCATCCCGACACAAAACGAATGCTCCACATGCGGGTTTCACATGCCACCAACTTCACATTCACTGGCAACTTCAGCGCCACAGCCGTTTTCAGATAGCCCTCAATGCAAAGGCTCTAGACGCAAATATTGGTGTGAGAGCTAATTCAATCAAGGAAACACTGCATGTTGGTGAAGGGCATATTGAAGAAGGATCAGCCGAGTGGTTCTTGTGGGAGAACAACTCCATTTGGCTCACTAACTTCACACACCATCAGGCTTCCAAGCAGCTCTCAAGGAAACTCAGTTTTCACACTCTATGCTTAGTGCCCTTTGAGTGCCTAGGACTGAAATGAAACTTGGGTGAGCATCCCACCACAAACGAATGCTCCACATGCGGGTTTCACATGCCACTAACTCCACATTCACAGGCAACTTCAGCGCCACAGCCGTTTTCAGATAGCCCCTCAATGCAAAGGCTCTAGACGCAAATATTGGTGTGAGAGCTAATTCAATCAAGGAAACACTGCATGTTGGTGAAGGGCATATTGAAGAAGAATCAGCCGAGTGGTTCTTGTGGGAGAACAACTCCATTTGGCTCACTAACTTCACACACCATCAGGCTTCCAAGCAGCTCTCAAGGAAACTCAGTTTTCACACTCTAGGCTTAGTGCCCTTTGAGTGCCTAGGACTGAAATGAAACTTGGTGAGCATCCCACACAAACGAATGCTCCACATGCGGGTTTCACATGCCACCAACTCGCACATTCACAGGCAACTTCAGCGCCACAGCCGTTTTCAGATAGCCCTCAATACAAAGGCTTTAGACGCAAATATTGTTGTGAGAGCTAATTCAATCAAGGAAACACTGGCATGTTGGTGAAGGGCATATTGAAGAAGGATCAGCCGAGTGGTTCTTGTGGGAGAACAACTCCATTTGGCTCACTAACTTCACACACCATCAGGCTTCCAAGCAGCTCTCAAGGAAACTCAGTTTTCACACTCTATGCTTAGTGCCCTTTGAGTGCCTTATCTAGGAATGAACCTGGTAGAGCATCCCACACAAACGAATGCTCCACATGCGGGTTTCACATGCCACTAACTCCACATTCACAGGCAACTTCAGCGCCACAGCCGTTTTCAGATAGCCCTCAATGCAAAGGCTCTAGACGCAAATATTGGTGTGAGAGCTAATTCAATCAAGGAAACACTGCCATGTTGGTGAAGGGCATATTGAAGAAGGATCAGCCGAGTGGTTCTTGTGGGAGAACAACTCCATTTGGCTCACTAACTTCACACACCATCAGGCTTCCAAGCAGCTCTCAAGGAAACTCAGTTTTCACACTCTATGCTTAGTGCCCTTGAGTGCCTTATCTAGGAATGAACCTGGTAGAGCATCCCACACAAACGAATGCTCCACATGCGGACAAACGAATGCTCCACATGCGGGTTTCACATGCCACTAACTCCACATTCACAGGCAACTTCTGCGCCACAGCCGTTTTCAGATAGCCCTCAATGCAAAGGCTCTAGACGCAAATATTGGTGTGAGAGCTAATTCAATCAAGGAAACACTGCATGTTGGTGAAGGGCATATTGAAGAAGGATCAGCCGAGTGGTTCTTGTGGGAGAACAACTCCATTTGGCTCACTAACTTCACACACCATCAGGCTTCCAAGCAGCTCTCAAGGAAACTCAGTTTTCACACTCTATGCTTAGTGCCCTTTGAGTGCCTAGGACTGAAATGAAACTTGGTGAGCATCCCACACAAACGAATGCTCCACATGCGGGTTTCACATGCCACTAACTCCACATTCACAGGCAACTTCAGCGCCACAGCCGTTTTCAGATAGCCCTCAATGCAAAGGCTCTAGACGCAAATATTGGTGTGAGAGCTAATTCAATCAAGGAAACACTGCATGTTGGTGAAGGGCATATTGAAGAAGGATCAGCCGAGTGGTTCTTGTGGGAGAACAACTCCATTTGGGCTCACTAACTTCACACACCATCAGGCTTCCAAGCAGCTCTCAAGGAAACTCAGTTTTCAAACTCTATGCTTAGTGCCCTTTGAGTGCCTAGAGACTGAAATAAAGCTTGGTGAGCATCCCACACAAACGAATGCTCCACATGCGGGTTTCACATGCCACCAACTCCACATTCACAGGCAACTTCAGCGCCACAGCCGTTTTCAGATAGCCCTCAATGCAAAGGCTCTAGACGCAAATATTGGTGTGAGAGCTAATTCAATCAAGGAAACACTGCATGTTGGTGAAGGGCATATTGAAGAAGAATCAGCCGAGTGGTTCTTGTGGGAGAACAACTCCATTTGGCTCACTAACTTCACACACCATCAGGCTTCCAAGCAGCTCTCAAGGAAACTCAGTTTTCACACTCTATGCTTAGTGCCCTTTGAGTGCCTAGGACTGAAATGAAACTTGGTGAGCATCCCACACAAACGAATGCTCCACATGCGGGTTTCACATGCCACCAACTCCACATTCACAGGCAACTTCAGCGCCACAGCCGTTTTCAGATAGCCCTCAATACAAAGGCTTTAGACGCAAATATTGTTGTGAGAGCTAATTCAATCAAGGAAACACTGCATGTTGGTGAAGGGCATATTGAAGAAGGATCGGCCGAGTGGTTCTTGTGGGAGAACAACTCCATTTGGCTCACTAACTTCACACACCATCAGGCTTCCAAGCAGCTCTCAAGGAAACTCAGTTTTCACACTCTATGCTTAGTGCCCTTTGAGTGCCTTATCTAGGAATGAACCTGGTAGAGCATCCCACACAAACGAATGCTCCACATGCGGGTTTCACATGCCACTAACTCCACATTCACAGGCAACTTCAGCGCCACAGCCGTTTTTCAGATAGCCCTCAATGCAAAGGCTCTAGACGCAAATATTGGTGTGAAGAGCTAATTCAATCAAGGAAACACTGCATGTTGGTGAAGGGCATATTGAAGAAGGATCAGCCGAGTGGTTCTTGTGGGAGAACAACTCCATTTGGCTCACTAACTTCACACACCATCAGGCTTCCAAGCAGCTCTCAAGGAAACTCAGTTTTCACACTCTATGCTTAGTGCCCTTTAAGTGCCTAGGACTGAAATGGACCTTGGTGAGCATCCCACACAAACGAATGCTCCACATGCGGGTTTCACATGCCACCAACTCCACATTAACAGGCAACTTCAGCGCCACAGCCGTTTTCACATAGCCCTCAATACAAAGGCTCTAGACGCAAATATTGTTGTGAGAGCTAATTCAATCAAGGAAACACTGCATGTTGGTGAAGGGCATATTGAAGAAGGATCAGCCGAGTGGTTCTTGTGGGAGAACAACTCCATTTGGCTCCCTAACTTCACACACCATCAGGCTTGCAAGCAGCTCTCAAGGAAACTCAGTTTTCACACTCTATGCTTAGTGCCCTTTGAGTGCCTAGGACTGAAATGAAACTTGCTGAGCATCCCACACAAACGAATGCTCCACATGCGGGTTTCACATGCCACCAACTTCACATTCACTCGCAACTTCAGCGCCACAGCCGTTTTCAGATAGCCCTCAATGCAAAGGCTCTAGACGCAAATATTGGTGTGAGAGCTAATTCAATCAAGGAAACACTGCATGTTGGTGAAGGGCATATTGAAGAAGGATCAGCCGAGTGGTTCTTGTGGGAGAACAGCTCCATTTGGCTCACTAACTTCACACACCATCAGGCTTCCAAGCAGCTCTCAAGGAAACTCAGTTTTCACACTCTATGCTTAGTGCCCTTTGAGTGCCTTATCTAGGAATGAACCTGGTAGAGCATCCCACACAAACGAATGCTCCACATGCGGGTTTCACATGCCACCAACTCCACATTCACAGGCAACTTCAGCGCCACAGCCGTTTTCAGATAGCCCTCAATGCAAAGGCTCTAGACGCAAATATTGGTGTGAGAGCTAATTCAATCAAGGAAACACTGCTTGTTGGTGAAGGGCATATTGAAGAAGTATCAGCCGAGTGGTTCTTGTGGGAGAACAACTCCATTTGGCTCACTAACTTCACACACCATCAGGCTTCCAAGCAGATCTCAAGGAAACTCAGTTTTCACACTCTATGCTTAGTGCCCTTTGAGTGCCTTATCTAGGAATGAACCTGGTAGAGCATACCACACAAACGAATGCTCCACATGCGGGTTTCACATGCCACCAACTCCACATTCACAGGCAACTTCAGCGCCACAGCCGTTTTCAGATAGCCCTCAATGCAAAGGCTCTAGACGCAAATATTGGTGTGAGAGCTAATTCAATCAAGGAAACACTGCATGTTGGTGAAGGGCATATTGAAGAAGGATCAGCCGAGTGGGTTCTTGTGGGAGAACAACTCCATTTGGCTCACTAACTTCACACACCATCAGGCTTCCAAGCAGCTCTCAAGGAAACTCAGTTTTCACACTCTATGCTTAGTGCCCTTTGAGTGCCTAGGACTGAAATGAAACTTGGTGAGCATCCCACACAAACGAATGCTCCACATGCGGGTTTCACATGCCACTAACTCCACATTCACAGGCAACTTCAGCGCCACAGCCGTTTTCAGATAGCCCTCAATGCAAAGGCTCTAGACGCAAATATTGGTGTGAGAGCTAATTCAATCAAGGAAACACTGCATGTTGGTGAAGGGCATATTGAAGAAGGATCAGCCGAGTGGTTCTTCTGGGAGAACAACTCCATTTGGCTCACTAACTTCACACACCATCAGGCTTCCAAGCAGCTCTCAAGGAAACTCAGTTTTCACACTCTATGCTTAGTGCCCTTTGAGTGCCTAGGACCGAAATGAAACTTGGTGAGCATCCCACACAAACGAATGCTCCACATGCGGGTTTCACATGCCACCAACTCCACATTCACAGGCAACTTCAGCGCCACAGCCGTTTTCAGATAGCCCTCAATACAAAGGCTTTAGACGCAAATATTGTTGTGAGAGCTAATTCAATCAAGGAAACACTGCATGTTGGTGAAGGGCATATTGAAGAAGGATCGGCCGAGTGGTTCTTGTGGGAGAACAACTCCATTTGGCTCACTAACTTCACACACCATCAGGCTTCCAAGCAGCTCTCAAGGAAACTCAGTTTTCACACTCTATGCTTAGTGCCCTTGAGTGCCTTATCTAGGAATGAACCTGGTAGAGCATCCCACACAAACGAATGCTCCACATGCGGGTTTCACATGCCACTAACTCCACATTCACAGGCAACTTCTGCGCCACAGCCGTTTTCAGATAGCCCTCAATGCAAAGGCTCTAGACGCAAATATTGGTGTGAGAGCTAATTCAATCAAGGAAACACTGCATGTTGGTGAAGGGCATATTGAAGAAGGATCAGCCGAGTGGTTCTTGTGGGAGAACAACTCCATTTGGCTCACTAACTTCACACACCATCAGGCTTCCAAGCAGCTCTCAAGAAAACTCAGTTTTCACACTCTATGCTTAGTGCCCTTTGAGTGCCTAGGACTGAAATGAAACTTGGTGAGCATCCCACACAAACGAATGCTCCACATGCGGGTTTCACATGCCACTAACTCCACATTCACAGGCAACTTCAGCGCCACAGCCGTTTTCAGATAGCCCTCAATGCAAAGGCTCTAGACGCAAATATTGGTGTGAGAGCTAATTCAATCAAGGAAACACTGCATGTTGGTGAAGGGCATATTGAAGAAGGATCAGCCGAGTGGTTCTTGTTTCAGAACAACTCCATTTGGCTCACTAACTTCACACACCATCAGGCTTCCAAGCAGCTCTCAAGCAAACTCAGTTTTCACACTCTATGCTTAGTGCCCTTTGAGTGCCTAGGACTGAAATGAAACTTGCTGAGCATCCCACACAAACGAATGCTCCACATGCGGGTTTCACATGCCACCAACTTCACATTCACTCGCAACTTCAGCGCCACAGCCGTTTTCAGATAGCCCTCAATGCAAAGGCTCTAGACGCAAATATTGGTGTGAGAGCTAATTCAATCAAGGAAACACTGCATGTTGGTGAAGGGCATATTGAAGAAGGATCAGCCGAGTGGTTCTTGTGGGAGAACAGCTCCATTTGGCTCACTAACTTCACACACCATCAGGCTTCCAAGCAGCTCTCAAGGAAACTCAGTTTTCACACTCTATGCTTAGTGCCCTTTGAGTGCCTTATCTAGGAATGAACCTGGTAGAGCATCCCACACAAACGAATGCTCCACATGCGGGTTTCACATGCCACCAACTTCACATTCACTGGCAACTTCAGCGCCACAGCCGTTTTCAGATAGCCCTCAATGCAAAGGCTCTAGACGCAAATATTGGTGTGAGAGCTAATTTAATCAAGGAAACACTGCTTGTTGGTGAAGGGCATATTGAAGAAGGATCAGCCGAGTGGTTCTTGTGGGAGAACAACTCCATTTGGCTCACTAACTTCACACACCATCAGGCTTCCAAGCAGCTCTCAAGGAAACTCAGTTTTCACACTCTATGCTTAGTGCCCTTTGAGTGCCTAGGACTGAAATGAAACTTGGTGAGCATCCCACACAAACGAATGCTCCACATGCGGGTTTCACATGCCACTAACTCCACATTCACAGGCAACTTCAGCGCCACAGCCGTTTTCAGATAGCCCTCAATGCAAAGGCTCTAGACGCAAATATTGGTGTGAGAGCTAATTCAATCAAGGAAACACTGCATGTTGGTGAAGGGCATATTGAAGAAGAATCAGCCGAGTGGTTCTTGTGGGAGAACAACTCCATTTGGCTCACTAACTTCACACACCATCAGGCTTCCAAGCAGCTCTCAAGGAAACTCAGTTTTCACACTCTAGGCTTAGTGCCCTTTGAGTGCCTAGGACTGAAATGAAACTTGGTGAGCATCCCACACAAACGAATGCTCCACATGCGGGTTTCACATGCCACCAACTCCACATTCACAGGCAACTTCAGCGCCACAGCCGTTTTCAGATAGCCCTCAATACAAAGGCTTTAGACGCAAATATTGTTGTGAGAGCTAATTCAATCAAGGAAACACTGCATGTTGGTGAAGGGCATATTGAAGAAGGATCAGCCGAGTGGTTCTTGTGGGAGAACAACTCCATTTGGCTCACTAACTTCACACACCATCAGGCTTCCAAGCAGCTCTCAAGGAAACTCAGTTTTCACACTCTATGCTTAGTGCCCTTTGAGTGCCTTATCTAGGAATGAACCTGGTAGAGCATCCCACACAAACGAATGCTCCACATGCGGGTTTCACATGCCACTAACTCCACATTCACAGGCAACTTCAGCGCCACAGCCGTTTTCAGATAGCCCTCAATGCAAAGGCTCTAGACGCAAATATTGGTGTGAGAGCTAATTCAATCAAGGAAACACTGCATGTTGGTGAAGGGCATATTGAAGAAGGATCAGCCGAGTGGTTCTTGTGGGAGAACAACTCCATTTGGCTCACTAACTTCACACACCATCAGGCTTCCAAGCAGCTCTCAAGGAAACTCAGTTTTCACACTCTATGCTTAGTGCCCTTGAGTGCCTTATCTAGGAATGAACCTGGTAGAGCATCCCACACAAACGAATGCTCCACATGCGGGTTTCACATGCCACTAACTCCACATTCACAGGCAACTTCTGCGCCACAGCCGTTTTCAGATAGCCCTCAATGCAAAGGCTCTAGACGCAAATATTGGTGTGAGAGCTAATTCAATCAAGGAAACACTGCATGTTGGTGAAGGGCATATTGAAGAAGGATCAGCCGAGTGGTTCTTGTGGGAGAACAACTCCATTTGGCTCACTAACTTCACACACCATCAGGCTTCCAAGCAGCTCTCAAGCAAACTCAGTTTTCACACTCTATGCTTAGTGCCCTTTGAGTGCCTAGGACTGAAATGAAACTTGCTGAGCATCCCACACAAACGAATGCTCCACATGCGGGTTTCACATGCCACTAACTCCACATTCACAGGCAACTTCAGCGCCACAGCCGTTTTCAGATAGCCCTCAATGCAAAGGCTCTAGACGCAAATATTGGTGTGAGAGCTAATTCAATCAAGGAAACACTGCATGTTGGTGAAGGGCATATTGAAGAAGGATCAGCCGAGTGGTTCTTGTGGGAGAACAACTCCATTTGGGCTCACTAACTTCACACACCATCAGGCTTCCAAGCAGCTCTCAAGGAAACTCAGTTTTCACACTCTATGCTTAGTGCCCTTTGAGTGCCTTATCTAGGAATGAACCTGGTAGAGCATCCCACACAAACGAATGCTCCACATGCGGGTTTCACATGCCACTAACTCCACATTCACAGGCAACTTCAGCGCCACAGCCGTTTTCAGATAGCCCTCAATGCAAAGGCTCTAGACGCAAATATTGGTGTGAGAGCTAATTCAATCAAGGAAACACTGCATGTTGGTGAAGGCCATATTGAAGAAGGATCAGCCGAGTGGTTCTTGTGGGAGAACAACTCCATTTGGCTCACTAACTTCACACACCATCAGGCTTCCAAGCAGCTCTCAAGGAAACTCAGTTTTCACACTCTATGCTTAGTGCCCTTTAAGTGCCTAGGACTGAAATGGACCTTGGTGAGCATCCCACACAAACGAATGCTCCACATGCGGGTTTCACATGCCACCAACTCCACATTAACAGGCAACTTCAGCGCCACAGCCGTTTTCACATAGCCCTCAATGCAAAGGCTCTAGACGCAAATATTGGTGTGAGAGCTAATTCAATCAAGGAAACACTGCATGTTGGTGAAGGGCATATTGAAGAAGGATCAGCCGAGTGGTTCTTGTTTCAGAACAACTCCATTTGGCTCCCTAACTTCACACACCATCAGGCTTGCAAGCAGCTCTCAAGGAAACTCAGTTTTCACACTCTATGCTTAGTGCCCTTTGAGTGCCTAGGACTGAAATGAAACTTGCTGAGCATCCCACACAAACGAATGCTCCACATGCGGGTTTCACATGCCACCAACTTCACATTCACTCGCAACTTCAGCGCCACAGCCGTTTTCAGATAGCCCTCAATGCAAAGGCTCTAGACGCAAATATTGGTGTGAGAGCTAATTCAATCAAGGAAACACTGCATGTTGGTGAAGTGCATATTGAAGAAGGATCAGCCGAGTGGTTCTTGTGGGAGAACAGCTCCATTTGGCTCACTAACTTCACACACCATCAGGCTTCCAAGCAGCTCTCAAGGAAACTCAGTTTTCACACTCTATGCTTAGTGCCCTTTGAGTGCCTTATCTAGGAATGAACCTGGTAGAGCATCCCACACAAACGAATGCTCCACATGCGGGTTTCACATGCCACCAACTCCACATTCACAGGCAACTTCAGCGCCACAGCCTTTTTCAGATAGCCCTCAATGCAAAGGCTCTAGACGCAAATATTTGTGTGAGAGCTAATTCAATCAAGGAAACACTGCTTGTTGGTGAAGGGCATATTGAAGAAGGATCAGCCGAGTGGTTCTTGTGGGAGAACAACTCCATTTGGCTCACTAACTTCACACACCATCAGGCTTCCAAGCAGCTCTCAAGGAAACTCAGTTTTCACACTCTATGCTTAGTGCCCTTTGAGTGCCTAGGACTGAAATGAAACTTGGTGAGCATCCCACACAAACGAATGCTCCACATGCGGGTTTCACATGCCACTAACTCCACATTCACAGGCAACTTCAGCGCCACAGCCGTTTTCAGATAGCCCTCAATGCAAAGGCTCTAGACGCAAATATTGGTGTGAGAGCTAATTCAATCAAGGAAACACTGCATGTTGGTGAAGGGCATATTGAAGAAGAATCAGCCGAGTGGTTCTTGTGGGAGAACAACTCCATTTGGCTCACTAACTTCACACACCATCAGGCTTCCAAGCAGCTCTCAAGGAAACTCAGTTTTCACACTCTAGGCTTAGTGCCCTTTGAGTGCCTAGGACTGAAATGAAACTTGGTGAGCATCCCACACAAACGAATGCTCCACATGCGGGTTTCACATGCCACCAACTCCACATTCACAGGCAACTTCAGCGCCACAGCCGTTTTCAGATAGCCCTCAATACAAAGGCTTTAGACGCAAATATTGTTGTGAGAGCTAATTCAATCAAGGAAACACTGCATGTTGGTGAAGGGCATATTGAAGAAGGATCAGCCGAGTGGTTCTTGTGGGAGAACAACTCCATTTGGCTCACTAACTTCACACACCATCAGGCTTCCAAGCAGCTCTCAAGGAAACTCAGTTTTCACACTCTATGCTTAGTGCCCTTTGAGTGCCTTATCTAGGAATGAACCTGGTAGAGCATCCCACACAAACGAATGCTCCACATGCGGGTTTCACATGCCACTAACTCCACATTCACAGGCAACTTCAGCGCCACAGCCGTTTTCAGATAGCCCTCAATGCAAAGGCTCTAGACGCAAATATTGGTGTGAGAGCTGATTCAATCAAGGAAACACTGCATGTTGGTGAAGGGCATATTGAAAAAGGATCAGCCGAGTGGTTCTTGTGGGAGAACAACTCCATTTGGCTCACTAACTTCACACACCATCAGGCTTCCAAGCAGCTCTCAAGGAAACTCAGTTTTCACACTCTATGCTTAGTGCCCTTGAGTGCCTTATCTAGGAATGAACCTGGTAGAGCATCCCACACAAACGAATGCTCCACATGCGGGTTTCACATGCCACTAACTCCACATTCACAGGCAACTTCTGCGCCACAGCCGTTTTCAGATAGCCCTCAATGCAAAGGCTCTAGACGCAAATATTGGTGTGAGAGCTAATTCAATCAAGGAAACACTGCATGTTGGTGAAGGGCATATTGAAGAAGGATCAGCCGAGTGGTTCTTGTGGGAGAACAACTCCATTTGGCTCACTAACTTCACACACCATCAGGCTTCCAAGCAGCTCTCAAGCAAACTCAGTTTTCACACTCTATGCTTAGTGCCCTTTGAGTTCCTAGGACTGAAATGAAACTTGGTGAGCATCCCACACAAACGAATGCTCCACATGCGGGTTTCACATGCCACTAACTCCACATTCACAGGCAACTTCAGCGCCACAGCCGTTTTCAGATAGCCCTCAATGCAAAGGCTCTAGACGCAAATATTGGTGTGAGAGCTAATTCAATCAAGGAAACACTGCATGTTGGTGAAGGGCATATTGAAGAAGGATCAGCCGAGTGGTTCTTGTGGGAGAACAACTCCATTTGGGCTCACTAACTTCACACACCATCAGGCTTCCAAGCAGCTCTCAAGGAAACTCAGTTTTCAAACTCTATGCTTAGTGCCCTTTGAGTGCCTAGGACTGAAATAAAGCTTGGTGAGCATCCCACACAAACGAATGCTCCACATGCGGGTTTCACATGCCACCAACTCCACATTCACAGGCAACTTCAGCGCCACAGCCGTTTTCAGATAGCCCTCAATGCAAAGGCTCTAGACGCAAATATTGGTGTGAGAGCTAATTCAATCAAGGAAACACTGCATGTTGGTGAAGGCCATATTGAAGAAGGATCAGCCGAGTGGTTCTTGTGGGAGAACAACTCCATTGGGCTCACTAACTTCACACACCATCAGGCTTCCAAGCAGCTCTCAAGAAAACTCAGTTTTCACACTCTATGCTTAGTGCCCTTTGAGTGCCTTATCTAGGAATGAACCTGGTAGAGCATCCCACACAAACGAATGCTCCACATGCGGGTTTCACATGCCACCAACTCCACATTCACAGGCAACTTCAGCGCCACAGCCGTTTTCAGATAGCCCTCAATGCAAAGGCTCTAGACGCAAATATTGGTGTGAGAGCTAATTCAATCAAGGAAACACTGCTTGTTGGTGAAGGGCATATTGAAGAAGGATCAGCCGAGTGGTTCTTGTTTCAGAACAACTCCATTTGGCTCACTAACTTCACACACCATCAGGCTTCCAAGCAGCTCTCAAGGAAACTCAGTTTTCACACTCTATGCTTAGTGCCCTTTGAGTGCCTAGGACTGAAATGAAACTAGGTGAGCATCCCACACAAACGAATGCTCCACATGCGGGTTTCACATGCCACTAACTCCACATTCACAGGCAACTTCAGCGCCACAGCCGTTTTCAGATAGCCCTCAATGCAAAGGCTCTAGACGCAAATATTGGTGTGAGAGCTAATTCAATCAAGGAAACACTGCATGTTGGTGAAGGGCATATTGAAGAAGAATCAGCCGAGTGGTTCTTGTGGGAGAACAACTCCATTTGGCTCACTAACTTCACACACCATCAGGCTTCCAAGCAGCTCTCAAGGAAACTCAGTTTTCACACTCTAGGCTTAGTGCCCTTGAGTGCCTAGGACTGAAATGAAACTTGGTGAGCATCCCACACAAACGAATGCTCCACATGCGGGTTTCACATGCCACCAACTCCACATTCAACAGGCAACTTCAGCGCCACAGCCGTTTTCAGATAGCCCTCAATACAAAGGCTTTAGACGCAAATATTGTTGTGAGAGCTAATTCAATCAAGGAAACACTGCATGTTGGTGAAGGGCATATTGAAGAAGGTTCGGCCGAGTGGTTCTTGTGGGAGAACAACTCCATTTGGCTCACTAACTTCACACACCATCAGGCTTCCAAGCAGCTCTCAAGGAAACTCAGTTTTCACACTCTATGCTTAGTGCCCTTTGAGTGCCTTATCTAGGAATGAACCTGGTAGAGCATCCCACACAAACGAATGCTCCACATGCGGGTTTCACATGCCACTAACTCCACATTCACAGGCAACTTCAGCGCCACAGCCGTTTTCAGATAGCCCTCAATGCAAAGGCTCTAGACGCAAATATTGGTGTGAGAGCTAATTCAATCAAGGAAACACTGCATGTTGGTGAAGGGCATATTGAAGAAGGATCAGCCGAGTGGTTCTTGTGGGAGAACAACTCCATTTGGCTCACTAACTTCACACACCATCAGGCTTCCAAGCAGATCTCAAGGAAACTCAGTTTTCACACTCTATGCTTAGTGCCCTTTAAGTGCCTAGGACTGAAATGGACCTTGGTGAGCATCCCACACAAACGAATGCTCCACATGCGGGTTTCACATGCCACCAACTCCACATTCACAGGCAACTTCAGCGCCACAGCCGTTTTCACATAGCCCTCAATGCAAAGGCTCTAGACGCAAATATTGGTGTGAGAGCTAATTCAATCAAGGAAACACTGCATGTTGGTGAAGGGCATATTGAAGAAGGATCAGCCGAGTGGTTCTTGTTTCAGAACAACTCCATTTGGCTCCCTAACTTCACACACCATCAGGCTTCCAAGCAGCTCTCAAGGAAACTCAGTTTTCACACTCTATGCTTAGTGCCCTTTGAGTGCCTAGGACCGAAATGAAACTTGGTGAGCATCCCACACAAACGAATGCTCCACATGCGGGTTTCACATGCCACCAACTCCACATTCACAGGCAACTTCAGCGCCACAGCCGTTTTCAGATAGCCCTCAATACAAAGGCTTTAGACGCAAATATTGTTGTGAGAGCTAATTCAATCAAGGAAACACTGCATGTTGGTGAAGGGCATATTGAAGAAGGATCGGCCGAGTGGTTCTTGTGGGAGAACAACTCCATTTGGCTCACTAACTTCACACACCATCAGGCTTCCAAGCAGCTCTCAAGGAAACTCAGTTTTCACACTCTATGCTTAGTGCCCTTGAGTGCCTTATCTAGGAATGAACCTGGTAGAGCATCCCACACAAACGAATGCTCCACATGCGGGTTTCACATGCCACTAACTCCACATTCACAGGCAACTTCTGCGCCACAGCCGTTTTCAGATAGCCCTCAATGCAAAGGCTCTAGACGCAAATATTGGTGTGAGAGCTAATTCAATCAAGGAAACACTGCATGTTGGTGAAGGGCATATTGAAGAAGGATCAGCCGAGTGGTTCTTGTGGGAGAACAACTCCATTTGGCTCACTAACTTCACACACCATCAGGCTTCCAAGCAGCTCTCAAGAAAACTCAGTTTTCACACTCTAGGCTTAGTGCCCTTTGAGTGCCTAGGACTGAAATGAAACTTGGTGAGCATCCCACACAAACGAATGCTCGACATGCGGGTTTCACATGCCACTAACTCCACATTCACAGGCAACTTCAGCGCCACAGCCGTTTTCAGATAGCCCTCAATGCAAAGGCTCTAGACGCAAATATTGGTGTGAGAGCTAATTCAATCAAGGAAACACTGCATGTTGGTGAAGGGCATATTGAAGAAGGATCAGCCGAGTGGTTCTTGTTTCAGAACAACTCCATTTGGCTCACTAACTTCACACACCATCAGGCTTCCAAGCAGCTCTCAAGCAAACTCAGTTTTTTATGCTTAGTGCCCTTTGAGTGCCTAGGACTGAAATGAAACTTGCTGAGCATCCCACACAAACGAATGCTCCACATGCGGGTTTCACATGCCACCAACTTCACATTCACTGGCAACTTCAGCGCCACAGCCGTTTTCAGATAGCCCTCAATGCAAAGGCTCTAGACGCAAATATTGGTGTGAGAGCTAATTCAATCAAGGAAACACTGCATGTTGGTGAAGGGCATATTGAAGAAGGATCAGCCGAGTGGTTCTTGTGGGAGAACAGCTCCATTTGGCTCACTAACTTCACACACCATCAGGCTTCCAAGCAGCTCTCAAGGAAACTCAGTTTTCACACTCTATGCTTAGTGCCCTTTGAGTGCCTTATCTAGGAATGAACCTGGTAGAGCATCCCACACAAACGAATGCTCCACATGCGGGTTTCACATGCCACCAACTCCACATTCACAGGCAACTTCAGCGCCACAGCCGTTTTCAGATAGCCCTCAATGCAAAGGCTTTAGACGCAAATATTGGTGTGAGAGCTAATTCAATCAAGGAAACACTGCTTGTTGGTGAAGTGCATATTGAAGAAGGATCAGCCGAGTGGTTCTTGTGGGAGAACAACTCCATTTGGCTCACTAACTTCACACACCATCAGGCTTCCAAGCAGCTCTCAAGGAAACTCAGTTTTCACACTCTATGCTTAGTGCCCTTTGAGTGCCTAGGACTGAAATGAAACTTGGTGAGCATCCCACACAAACGAATGCTCCACATGCGGGTTTCACATGCCACTAACTCCACATTCACAGGCAACTTCAGCGCCACAGCCGTTTTCAGATAGCCCTCAATGCAAAGGCTCTAGACGCAAATATTGGTGTGAGAGCTAATTCAATCAAGGAAACACTGCATGTTGGTGAAGGGCATATTGAAGAAGAATCAGCCGAGTGGTTCTTGTGGGAGAACAACTCCATTTGGCTCACTAACTTCACACACCATCAGGCTTCCAAGCAGCTCTCAAGGAAACTCAGTTTTCACACTCTAGGCTTAGTGCCCTTTGAGTGCCTAGGACTGAAATGAAACTTGGTGAGCATCCCACACAAACGAATGCTCCACATGCGGGTTTCACATGCCACCAACTCCACATTCACAGGCAACTTCAGCGCCACAGCCGTTTTCACAGATAGCCCCCCCTCAATACAAAGGCTTTAGACGCAAATATTGGTGTGAGAGCTAATTCAATCAAGGAAACACTGCATGTTGGTGAAGGGCATATTGAAGAAGGATCAGCCGAGTGGTTCTTGTGGGAGAACAACTCCATTTGGCTCACTAACTTCACACACCATCAGGCTTCCAAGCAGCTCTCAAGGAAACTCAGTTTTCACACTCTATGCTTAGTGCCCTTTGAGTGCCTTATCTAGGAATGAACCTGGTAGAGCATCCCACACAAACGAATGCTCCACATGCGGGTTTCACATGCCACTAACTCCACATTCACAGGCAACTTCAGCGCCACAGCCGTTTTCAGATAGCCCTCAATGCAAAGGCTCTAGACGCAAATATTGGTGTGAGAGCTAATTCAATCAAGGAAACACTGCATGTTGGTGAAGGGCATATTGAAGAAGGATCAGCCGAGTGGTTCTTGTGGGAGAACAACTCCATTTGGCTCACTAACTTCACACACCATCAGGCTTCCAAGCAGCTCTCAAGGAAACTCAGTTTTCACACTCTATGCTTAGTGCCCTTTAAGTGCCTAGGACTGAAATGGACCTTGGTGAGCATCCCACACAAACGAATGCTCCACATGCGGGTTTCACATGCCACCAACTCCACATTAACAGGCAACTTCAGCGCCACAGCCGTTTTCACATAGCCCTCAATGCAAAGGCTCTAGACGCAAATATTGGTGTGAGAGCTAATTCAATCAAGGAAACACTGCATGTTGGTGAAGGGCATATTGAAGAAGGATCAGCCGAGTGGTTCTTGTGGGAGAACAACTCCATTTGGCTCACTAACTTCACACACCATCAGGCTTCCAAGCAGTTCTCAAGCAAACTCAGTTTTCACACTCTATGCTTAGTGCCATTTGAGTGCCTTATCTAGGAATGAACCTGGTAGAGCATCCCACACAAACGAATGCTCCACATGCGGGTTTCACATGCCACCAACTCCACATTCACAGGCAACTTCAGCGCCACAGCCGTTTTCAGATAGCCCTCAATGCAAAGGCTCTAGACGCAAATATTGGTGTGAGAGCTAATTCAATCAAGGAAACACAGCATGTTGGTGAAGGGCATATTGAAGAAGGAACAGCCGAGTGGTTCTTGTGGGAGAACAACTCCATTTGGCTCACTAACTTCACACACCATCCGGCTTCCAAACAGTTCTCAAGCAAACTCACTTTTCACACTCTATGCTTAGTGCCATTTGAGTGCCTTATCTAGGAATGAACCTGGTAGAGCATCCCACACAAACTAGTGCTCCACATGCGTGTTTCACATGCCACCAACTCCACATTCACAGGCAACTTCAGCGCCACAGCCGTTTTCAGATAGCCCTCAATGCAAAGGCTCTAGACGCAAATATTTGTGTGAGAGCTAATTCAATCAAGGAAACACTGCATGTTGGTGAAGGGCATATTGAAGAAGGATCGGCCGAGTGGTTCTTGTGGGAGAACAACTCCATTTGGCTCACTAACTTCACACACCATCAGGCTTCCAAGCAGCTCTCAAGGAAACTCAGTTTTCACACTCTATGTTTAGTGCCCTTTGAGTGCCTTATCTAGGAATGAACCTGGTAGAGCATCCCACACAAACGAATGCTCCACATGCGGGTTTCACATGCCACTAACTCCACATTCACAGGCAACTTCAGCGCCACAGCCGTTTTCAGATAGCCCTCAATGCAAAGGCTCTAGACGCAAATATTGGTGTGAGAGCTAATTCAATCAAGGAAACACTGCATGTTGGTGAAGGGCATATTGAAGAAGGATCAGCCGAGTGGTTCTTGTGGGAGAACAACTCCATTTGGCTCACTAACTTCACACACCATCAGGCTTCCAAGCAGCTCTCAAGGAAACTCAGTTTTCACACTCTATGCTTAGTGCCCTTTAAGTGCCTAGGACTGAAATGGACCTTGGTGAGCATCCCACACAAACGAATGCTCCACAAGCGGGTTTCACATGCCACCAACTCCACATTAACAGGCAACTTCAGCGCCACAGCCGTTTTCACATAGCCCTCAATGCAAAGGCTCTAGACGCAAATATTGGTGTGAGAGCTAATTCAATCAAGGAAACACTGCATGTTGGTGAAGGGCATATTGAAGAAGGATCAGCCGAGTGGTTCTTGTGGGAGAACAACTCCATTTGGCTCACTAACTTCACACACCATCAGGCTTCCAAGCAGTTCTCAAGCAAACTCAGTTTTCACACTCTATGCTTAGTGCCATTTGAGTGCCTTATCTAGGAATGAACCTGGTAGAGCATCCCACACAAAGGAATGCTCCACATGCGGGTTTCACATGCCACCAACTCCACATTCACAGGCAACTTCAGCGCCACAGCCGTTTTCAGATAGCCCTCAATGCAAAGGCTCTAGACGCAAATATTGGTGTGAGAGCTAATTCAATCAAGGAAACACTGCATGTTGGTGAAGGGCATATTGAAGAAGGAACAGCCGAGTGGTTCTTGTGGGAGAACAACTCCATTTGGCTCACTAACTTCACACACCATCCGGCTTCCAAACAGTTCTCAAGCAAACTCACTTTTCACACTCTATGCTTAGTGCCATTTGAGTGCCTTATCTAGGAATGAACCTGGTAGAGCATCCCACACAAACTAGTGCTCCACATGCGTGTTTCACATGCCACCAACTCCACATTCACAGGCAACTTCAGCGCCACAGCCGTTTTCAGATAGCCCTCAATGCAAAGGCTCTAGACGCAAATATTGGTGTGAGAGCTAATTCAATCAAGGAAACACTGCATGTTGGTGAAGGGCATATTGAAGAAGGATCGGCCGAGTGGTTCTTGTGGGAGAACAACTCCATTTGGCTCACTAACTTCACACACCATCAGGCTTCCAAGCAGCTCTCAAGGAAACTCAGTTTTCACACTCTATGCTTAGTGCCCTTGAGTGCCTTATCTAGGAATGAACCTGGTAGAGCATCCCACACAAACGAATGCTCCACATGCGGGTTTCACATGCCACTAACTCCACATTCACAGGCAACTTCTGCGCCACAGCCGTTTTCAGATAGCCCTCAATGCAAAGGCTCTAGACGCAAATATTGGTGTGAGAGCTAATTCAATCAAGGAAACACTGCATGTTGGTGAAGGGCATATTGAAGAAGGATCAGCCGAGTGGTTCTTGTGGGAGAACAACTCCATTTGGCTCACTAACTTCACACACCATCAGGCTTCCAAGCAGCTCTCAAGGAAACTCAGTTTTCACACTCTATGCTTAGTGCCCTTTGAGTGCCTAGGACTGAAATATAACTTGGTGAGCATCCCACACAAACGAATGCTCCACATGCGGGTTTCACATGCCACTAACTCCACATTAACAGGCAACTTCAGCGCCACAGCCGTTTTCAGATAGCCCTCAATGCAAAGGCTCTAGACGCAAATATTGGTGTGAGAGCTAATTCAATCAAGGAAACACTGCATGTTGGTGAAGGGCATATTGAAGAAGGATCAGCCGAGTGGTTCTTGTCGGAGAACAACTCCATTTGGCTCACTAACTTCACACACCATCAGGCTTCCAAGCAGCTCTCAAGCAAACTCAGTTTTCACACTCTATGCTTAGTGCCCTTTGAGTGCCTAGGACTGAAATGAAACTTGGTGAGCATCCCACACAAACGAATGCTCCACATGCGGGTTTCACATGCCACCAACTTCACATTCACTCGCAACTTCAGCGCCACAGCCGTTTTCAGATAGCCCTCAATGCAAAGGCTCTAGACGCAAATATTGGTGTGAGAGCTAATTCAATCAAGGAAACACTGCATGTTGGTGAAGGGCATATTGAAGAAGGATCAGCCGAGTGGTTCTTGTGGGAGAACAGCTCCATTTGGCTCACTAACTTCATACACCATCAGGCTTCCAAGCAGCTCTCAAGGAAACTCAGTTTTCACACTCTATGCTTAGTGCCCTTTGAGTGCCTTATCTAGGAATGAACCTGGTAGAGCATCCCACACAAACGAATGCTCCACATGCGGGTTTCACATGCCACCAACTCCACATTCACAGGCAACTTCAGTGCCACAGCCGTTTTCAGATAGCCCTCAATGCAAAGGCTCTAGACGCAAATATTGGTGTGAGAGCTAATTCAATCAAGGAAACACTGCTTGTTGGTGAAGGGCATATTGAAGAAGGATCAGCCGAGTGGTTCTTGTGGGAGAACAACTCTATTTGGCTCACTAACTTCACACACCATCAGGCTTCCAAGCAGCTCTCAAGGAAACTCAGTTTTCACACTCTATGCTTAGTGCCCTTTGAGTGCCTAGGACTGAAATGAAACTTGGTGAGCATCCCACACAAACGAATGCTCCACATGCGGGTTTCACATGCCACTAACTCCACATTCACAGGCAACTTCAGCGCCACAGCCGTTTTCAGATAGCCCTCAATGCAAAGGCTCTAGACGCAAATATTGGTGTGAGAGCTAATTCAATCAAGGAAACACTGCATGTTGGTGAAGGGCATATTGAAGAAGGATCAGCCGAGTGGTTCTTGTGGCAGAACAACTCCATTTGGCTCACTAACTTCACACACCATCAGGCTTCCAAGCAGCTCTCAAGGAAACTCAGTTTTCACACTCTAGGCTTAGTGCCCTTTGAGTGCATTATCTAGGAATGAACCTGGTAGAGCATCCCACACAAACGAATGCTCCACATGCGGGTTTCACATGCCACCAACTCCACATTCACAGGCAACTTCAGCGCCACAGCCGTTTTCAGATAGCCCTCAATGCAAAGGCTCTAGACGCAAATATTGGTGTGAGAGCTAATTCAATCAAGGAAACACTGCATGTTGGTGAAGGGCATATTGAAGAAGGATCAGCCGAGTGGTTCTTGTGGGAGAACAACTCCATTTGGCTCACTAACTTCACACACCATCAGGCTTCCAAACAGTTCTCAAGCAAACTCAGTTTTCACACTCTATGCTTAGTGCCCTTTGAGTGCATTATCTAGGAATGAACCTGGTAGAGCATGCCACACAAACGAATGCTCCACATGCGGGTTTCACATGCCACCAACTCCACATTCACTGGCAACTTCAGCGCCACAGCCGTTTTCAGATAGCCCTCAATGCAAAGGCTCTAGACGCAAATATTGGTGTGAGAGCTAATTCAATCAAGGAAACACTGCATGTTGGTGAAGGGCATATTGAAGAAGGATCAGCCGAGTGGTTCTTGTGGGAGAACAACTCCATTTGGCTCACTAACTTCACACACCATCAGGCTTCCAAGCAGCTCTCAAGGAAACTCAGTTTTCACACTCTATGCTTAGTGCCCTATGAGTGCCTAGGACTGAAATGAAACTTGGTGAGCATCCCACACAAACGAATGCTCCACATGCGGGTTTCACATGCCACCAACTCCACATTCACAGGCAACTTCAGCGCCACAGCCGTTTTCAGATAGCCCTCAATGCAAAGGCTCTAGACGCAAATATTGGTGTGAGAGCTAATTCAATCAAGGAAACACTGCATGTTGGTGAAGGGCATATTGAAGAAGGATCAGCCGAGTGGTTCTTGTGGCAGAACAACTCCATTTGGCTCACTAACTTCACACACCATCAGGCTTCCAAGCAGCTCTCAAGGAAACTCAGTTTTCACACTCTATGCTTAGTGCCCTTTGAGTGCATTATCTAGGAATGAACCTGGTAGAGCATCCCACACAAACGAATGCTCCACATGCGGGTTTCACATGCCACCAACTCCACATTCACTGGCAGCTTCAGCGCCACAGCCGTTTTCAGATAGCCCTCAATGCAAAGGCTCTAGACGCAAATATTGGTGTGAGAGCTAATTCAATCAAGGAAACACTGCATGTTGGTGAAGGGCATATTGAAGAAGGATCTGCAGAGTGGTTCTTGTGGCAGAACAACTCCATTTGGCTCACTAACTTCACACACCATCAGGCTTCCAAGCAGCTCTCAAGGAAACTCAGTTTTCACACTCTATGCTTAGTGCCCTTTGAGTGCCTAGGACTGAAAGGAAACTTGGTGAGCATCCCACACAAACGAATGCTCCACATGCGGGTTTCACATGCCACCAACTCCACATTAACAGGCAACTTCAGCGCCACAGCCGTTTTCACATAGCCCTCAATGCAAAGGCTCTAGACGCAAATATTGGTGTGAGAGCTAATTCAATCAAGGAAACACTGCATATTGGTGAAGGGCATATTGAAGAAGGATCAGCCGAGTGGTTCTTGTGGGAGAACAACTCCATTTGGCTCACTAACTTCACACACCATCAGGCTTCCAAGCAGTTCTCAAGCAAACTCAGTTTTCACACTCTATGCTTAGTGCCCTTTGAGTGCCTTATCTAGGAATGAACCTGGTAGAGCATCCCACACAAACGAATGCTCCACATGCGGGTTTCACATGCCACCAACTCCACATTCACAGGCAACTTCAGCGCCACAGCCGTTTTCAGATAGCCCTCAATGCAAAGGCTCTAGACGCAAATATTGGTGTGAGAGCTAATTCAATCAAGGAAACACTGCATGTTGGTGAAGGGCATGTTGAAGAAGGAACAGCCGAGTGGTTCTTGTGGGAGAACAACTCCATTTGGCTCACTAACTTCACACACCATCAGGCTTCCAAGCAGCTCTCAAGGAAACTCAGTTTTCACACTCTATGCTTAGTGCCCTTTGAGTGCATTATCTAGGAATGAACCTGGTAGAGCATCCCACACAAACGAATGCTCCACATGCGGGTTTCACATGCCACCAACTCCACATTCACAGGCAACTTCAGCGCCACAGCCGTTTTCAGATAGCCCTCAATGCAAAGGCTCTAGACGCAAATATTGGTGTGAGAGCTAATTCAATCAAGGAAACACTGCATGTTGGTGAAGGGCATATTGAAGAAGGATCAGCCGAGTGGTTCTTGTGGGAGAACAAATCCATTTGGCTCACTAACTTCACACACCATCAGGCTTCCAAGCAGCTCTAAAGGAAACTCAGTTTTCACACTCTATGCTTAGTGCCCTTTGAGTGCCTAGGACTGAAATGAAACTTGGTGAGCATCCCACACAAACGAATGCTCCACATGCGGGTTTCACATGCGACTAACTCCACATTCACAGGCAACATCAGCGCCACAGCCGTTTTCAGATAGCCCTCAATGCAAAGGCTCTAGACGCAAATATTGGTGTGAGAGCTAATTCAATCAAGGAAACACTGCATGTTGGTGAAGGGCATATTGAAGAAGGATCAGCCGAGTGGTTCTTGTGGCAGAACAACTTCATTTGGCTCACTAACTTCACACACCATCAGGCTTCCAAGCAGCTCTCAAGGAAACTCAGTTTTCACACTCTATGCTTAGTGCCTTTTGAGTGCCTTATCTAGGAATGAACCTGGTAGAGCATCCCACAGAAACGAATGCTCCACATGCGGTTTTCACATGCCACTAACTCCACATTCACAGGCAACTTCAGCGCCACAGCCGTTTTCAGATAACCCTCAATGCAAAGGCTCTAGACACAAATATTGGTGTGAGAGCTAATTCAATCAAGGAAACACTGCATGTTGGTGAAGGGCATATTGAAGAAAAATCAGCCGAGTGGTTCTTGTGGGAGAACAACTCCATTTGGCTCACTAACTTCACACACCATCAGGCTTCCAAGCAGCTCTCAAGGAAGCTCAGTTTTCACACTCTATGCTTAGTCCCCTTTGAGTGCCTAGGTCTGAAATGAAACTTGGTGAGCATCCCACACAAACGAATGCTCCACATGCGGGTTTCACATGCCACCAACTCCACATTCACAGGCAACTTCAGCGCCACAGCCGTTTTCAGATAGCCCTCAATGCAAAGGCTCTAGACGCAAATATTGGTGTGAGAGTTAATTCAATCAAGGAAACACTGCATGTTGGTGAAGGGCATATTGAAGAAGGAACAGCCGAGTGGTTCTTGTGGGAGAACAACTCCATTTGGCTCACTAACTTCACACACCATCAGGCTTCCAAGCAGCTCTCAAGGAAACTCAGTTTTCACACTCTATGCTTAGTGCCATTTGAGTGCCTTATCTAGGAATGAACCTGGTAGAGCATCCCACACAAACGAATGCTCCACATGCGGGTTTCACATGCCAGTAACTCCACATTCACAGGCAACTTCAGCGCCACAGCCGTTTTCAGATAGCCCTCAATGCAAAGGCTCTAGACGCAAATATTGGTGTGAGAGCTAATTCAATCAAGGAAACACTGCATGTTGGTGAAGGGCATATTGAAGAAGGATCAGCCGAGTGGTTCTTGTGGCAGAACAACTCCATTTGGCTCACTAACTTCACACACCATCAGGCTTCCAAGCAGCTCTCAAGGAAACTCAGTTTTCACACTCTATGCTTAGTGCCCTTTGAGTGCCTAGGACTGAAATGAAACTTGGTGAGCATCCCACACAAACGAATGCTCCACATGCGGGTTTCACATGCCACCAACTCCACATTAACAGGCAACTTCAGCACCACAGCCGTTTTCACATAGCCCTCAATGCAAAGGCTCTAGACGCAAATGTTGGTGTGAGAGCTAATTCAATCAAGGAAACACTGCATATTGGTGAAGGGCATATTGAAGAAAGATCAGCCGAGTGGTTCTTGTGGGAGAACAACTCCATTTGGCTCACTAACTTCACACACCATCAGGCTTCCAAGCAGCTCTCAAAGAAACTCAGTTTTCACACTCTATGCTTAGTGCCATTTGAGTGCCTTATCTAGGAATGAACCTGGTAGAGCATCCCACACAAACGAATGCTCCACATGCGGGTTTCACATGCCACCAACTCCACATTCACAGGCAACTTCAGCGCCACAGCCGTTTTCAGATAGCCCTCAATGCAAAGGCTCTAGACGCAAATATTGGTGTGAGAGCTAATTCAATCAAGGAAACACTGCATGTTGGTGAAGGGCATATTGCAGAAGGATCAGCCGAGTGGTTCTTGTGGGAGAACAACTCCATTTGGCTCACTAACTTCACACACCATCAGGCTTCCAAGCAGCTCTCAAGCAAACTCAGTTTTCACACTCTATGCTTAGTGCCCTTTGAGTGCCTAGGACTGAAATGAAACTTGGTGAGCATCCCACAAAAACGAATGCTCCACATGCGGGTTTCACATGCGACTAACTCCACATTCACAGGCAACTTCAGCGCCACAGCCGTTTTCAGATAGCCCTCAATGCAAAGGCTCTAGACGCAAATATTGGTGTGAGAGCTAATTCAATCAAGGAAACACTGCATGTTGGTGAAGGGCATATTGAAGAAGGATCAGCCGAGTGGTTCTTGTGGCAGAACAACTTCATTTGGCTCACTAACTTCACACACCATCAGGCTTCCAAGCAGCTCTCAAGGAAACTCAGTTTTCACACTCTATGCTTAGTGCCTTTTGAGTGCCTTATCTAGGAATGAACCTGGTAGAGCATCCCACAGAAACGAATGCTCCACATGCGGTTTTCACATGCCACTAACTCCACATTCACAGGCAACTTCAGCGCCACAGCCGTTTTCAGATAACCCTCAATGCAAAGGCTCTAGACACAAATATTGGTGTGAGAGCTAATTCAATCAAGGAAACACTGCATGTTGGTGAAGGGCATATTGAAGAAAAATCAGCCGAGTGGTTCTTGTGGGAGAACAACTCCATTTGGCTCACTAACTTCACACACCATCAGGCTTCCAAGCAGCTCTCAAGGAAGCTCAGTTTTCACACTCTATGCTTAGTCCCCTTTGAGTGCCTAGGTCTGAAATGAAACTTGGTGAGCATCCCACACAAACGAATGCTCCACATGCGGGTTTCACATGCCACCAACTCCACATTCACAGGCAACTTCAGCGCCACAGCCGTTTTCAGATAGCCCTCAATGCAAAGGCTCTAGACGCAAATATTGGTGTGAGAGTTAATTCAATCAAGGAAACACTGCATGTTGGTGAAGGGCATATTGAAGAAGGAACAGCCGAGTGGTTCTTGTGGGAGAACAACTCCATTTGGCTCACTAACTTCACACACCATCAGGCTTCCAAGCAGCTCTCAAGGAAACTCAGTTTTCACACTCTATGCTTAGTGCCCTTTGAGTGCCTTATCTAGGAATGAACCTGGTAGAGCATCCCACACAAACGAATGCTCCACATGCGGGTTTCACATGCCACCAACTCCACATTCACAGGCAACTTCAGCGCCACAGCCGTTTTCAGATAGCCCTCAATGCAAAGGCTCTAGACGCAAATATTGGTGTGAGAGCTAATTCAATCAAGGAAACACTGCATGTTGGTGAAGGGCATATTGAAGAAGGATCAGCCGAGTGGTTCTTGTGGCAGAACAACTCCATTTGGCTCACTAACTTCACACACCATCAGGCTTCCAAGCAGCTCTCAAGGAAACTCAGTTTTCACACTCTATGCTTAGTGACCTTTGAGTGCCTAGGACTGAAATGAAACTTGGTGAGCATCCCACAAAAACGAATGCTCCACATGCGGGTTTCACATGCGACTAACTCCACATTCACAGGCAACTTCATCGCCACAGCCGTTTTCAGATAGCCCTCAATGCAAACGCTCTAGACGCAAATATTGGTGTGAGAGCTAATTCAATCAAGGAAACACTGCATGTTGGTGAAGGGCATATTGAAGAAGGATCAGCCGAGTGGTTCTTGTGGCAGAACAACTCCATTTGGCTCACTAACTTCACACACCATCAGGCTTCCAAGCAGCTCTCAAGGAAACTCAGTTTTCACACTCTATGCTTAGTGCCTTTTGAGTGCCTTATCTAGGAATGAACCTGGTAGAGCATCCCACAGAAACGAATGCTCCACATGCGGTTTTCACATGCCACTAACTCCACATTCACAGGCAACTTCAGCGCCACAGCCGTTTTCAGATAACCCTCAATGCAAAGGCTCTAGACACAAATATTGGTGTGAGAGCTAATTCAATCAAGGAAACACTGCATGTTGGTGAAGGGCATATTGAAGAAAAATCAGCCGAGTGGTTCTTGTGGGAGAACAACTCCATTTGGCTCACTAACTTCACACACCATCAGGTTTCCAAGCAGCTCTCAAGGAAATTCAGTTTTCACACTCTATGCTTAGTGCCCTTTGAGTGCCTTATCTAGGAATGAACCTGGTAGAGCATGCCACACAAACGAATGCTCCACATGCGGGTTTCACATGCCACTAACTCCACATTCACAGGCAACTTCAGCGCCACAGCCGTTTTCAGATAGCCCTCAATGCAAAGGCTCTAGACGCAAATATTGGTGTGAGAGCTAATTCAATCAAGGAAACACTGCATGTTGGTGAAGGGCATATTGAAGAAGGATCAGCCGAGTGGTTCTTGTGGCAGAACAACTCCATTTGGCTCACTAACTTCACACACCATCAGGCTTCCAAGCAGCTCTCAAGGAAACTCAGTTTTCACACTCTATGCTTAGTGCCCTTTGAGTGCCTAGGACTGAAATGAAACTTGGTGAGCATCCCACACAAACGAATGCTCCACATGCGGGTTTCACATGCCACCAACTCCACATTAACAGGCAACTTCAGCACCACAGCCGTTTTCACATAGCCCTCAATGCAAAGGCTCTAGACGCAAATGTTGGTGTGAGAGCTAATTCAATCAAGGAAACACTGCATATTGGTGAAGGGCATATTGAAGAAAGATCAGCCGAGTGGTTCTTGTGGGAGAACAACTCCATTTGGCTCACTAACTTCACACACCATCAGGCTTCCAAGCAGCTCTCAAAGAAACTCAGTTTTCACACTCTATGCTTAGTGCCATTTGAGTGCCTTATCTAGGAATGAACCTGGTAGAGCATCCCACACAAACGAATGCTCCACATGCGGGTTTCACATGCCACCAACTCCACATTCACAGGCAACTTCAGCGCCACAGCCGTTTTCAGATAGCCCTCAATGCAAAGGCTCTAGACGCAAATATTGGTGTGAGAGCTAATTCAATCAAGGAAACACTGCATGTTGGTGAAGGGCATATTGCAGAAGGATCAGCCGAGTGGTTCTTGTGGGAGAACAACTCCATTTGGCTCACTAACTTCACACACCATCAGGCTTCCAAGCAGCTCTCAAGCAAACTCAGTTTTCACACTCTATGCTTAGTGCCCTTTGAGTGCCTAGGACTGAAATGAAACTTGGTGAGCATCCCACAAAAACGAATGCTCCACATGCGGGTTTCACATGCGACTAACTCCACATTCACAGGCAACTTCAGCGCCACAGCCGTTTTCAGATAGCCCTCAATGCAAAGGCTCTAGACGCAAATATTGGTGTGAGAGCTAATTCAATCAAGGAAACACTGCATGTTGGTGAAGGGCATATTGAAGAAGGATCAGCCGAGTGGTTCTTGTGGCAGAACAACTTCATTTGGCTCACTAACTTCACACACCATCAGGCTTCCAAGCAGCTCTCAAGGAAACTCAGTTTTCACACTCTATGCTTAGTGCCTTTTGAGTGCCTTATCTAGGAATGAACCTGGTAGAGCATCCCACACAAACGAATGCTCCACATGCGGTTTTCACATGCCACTAACTCCACATTCACAGGCAACTTCAGCGCCACAGCCGTTTTCAGATAACCCTCAATGCAAAGGCTCTAGACACAAATATTGGTGTGAGAGCTAATTCAATCAAGGAAACACTGCATGTTGGTGAAGGGCATATTGAAGAAAAATCAGCCGAGTGGTTCTTGTGGGAGAACAACTCCATTTGGCTCACTAACTTCACACACCATCAGGCTTCCAAGCAGCTCTCAAGGAAGCTCAGTTTTCACACTCTATGCTTAGTCCCCTTTGAGTGCCTAGGTCTGAAATGAAACTTGGTGAGCATCCCACACAAACGAATGCTCCACATGCGTGTTTCACATGCCACCAACTCCACATTCACAGGCAACTTCAGCGCCACAGCCGTTTTCAGATAGCCCTCAATGCAAAGGCTCTAGACGCAAATATTGGTGTGAGAGTTAATTCAATCAAGGAAACACTGCATGTTGGTGAAGGGCATATTGAAGAAGGAACAGCCGAGTGGTTCTTGTGGGAGAACAACTCCATTTGGCTCACTAACTTCACACACCATCAGGCTTCCAAGCAGCTCTCAAGGAAACTCAGTTTTCACACTCTATGCTTAGTGCCCTTA